>NW_026136991.1:0-16185 GCF_905237075.1 Dicentrarchus labrax
CTGTTGTGTCAGTTGATCAGCGCTGTTTGTCTCCTCGGATGACATTTGGCCAGATTAACAGTCAACATTGTAATTATTACTTACAGTACTCTGAAAGTAGACCCGTATCACCTATTTCAACAACGTCAGATGTTGAGTATTCTGGATTTTATCTTGAGGACTTGTTTGACGACAACAGACCAGATTCACCAGACTCATTTTCTTCACGGATTGAAAATAAGCAAACAGGCGTAACTGTGACCACATCCCCTCCACTTTCTGCTGCCAGACCTTATACATATGCAGATATTGTGCGGGGCATTACACATGAAAAACATGCAGATGCTTTTCTGGGCGTCAGATCATTTGAGCTGAGACCACTTTGGCCCATGTCTGTGTCATCAGAAAAGGAATACACTCACTCATCCGTAGACGAGTGTGTCACCGACTTAAGACCACATTCTCCCGAGTCGGTCTCATCTCAAAGTGAACTTAGACCCCTCTCTCCTGACTCACCTGTTCCTCAGTTCAGATGTCCCCATGTTGTTTACGATATGGAATTGTCAAGACACAGGTCGTTTACCCCAGAATCAACATTTTCTGACTGGGAAGGTACTGATTTGTGTCTGGAAACCCTATTTGATGAGAATAGACCAGAGTCTCCGCAGTCAGTTTCATCAGACTTTGAACTTGATAAGTTATTTAGTAGCAGGGCGTTGTCCCCAGAATCTGTGTCTTCCGATTTGGACTTTTCTCTTATTCAGGACTGGTTGTTAGACTTTAGAGCATCCTCCCCAGAATCTGTTGTGTCATTTGATCAGCGCTGTTTGTATCCTCGGATGACATTTGGCCAGATTAATAGTCAACATTGTAACTATTACTTACAGTACTCTGAAAGTAGACCCGTATCACCTATTTCAACAACGTCAGATGTTGAGTATTCTGGATTTTATCTTGAGGACTTGTTTGACGACAGCAGACCAGATTCACCAGACTCATTTTCTTCACAGATTGAAAATAAGCAAACAGGCGTAACTGTGACCACATCTCCACCACTTTCTGCTGCCAGACCTTATACATATGCAGATATTGTGCGGGGCATTACACATGAAAACATGCTGATGCGTTTTTGGGCGTCAGATCATTTGAGCTGAGACCACTTTGGCCCATGTCTGTGTCATCAGAAAAGGAATACACTCACTCATCCGTAGACAAGTGTATCACCGACTTAAGACCACATTCTCCCGAGTCGGTCTCATCTCAAAGTGAACTTAGACCCCTCTCTCCTGACTCACCTGTTCCTCAGTTCAGATGTCCCCATGTTGTTTACGATATGGAATTGTCAAGACACAGGTCGTTTACCCCAGAATCAACATTTTCTGACTGGGAAGGTACTGATTTGTGTCTGGAAACCCTATTTGATGAGAATAGACCAGAGTCTCCGCAGTCAGTTTCATCAGACTTTGAACTTGATAAGTTATTTAGTAGCAGGGCCTTGTCCCCGGAATCCGTGTCTTCCGATTTTGACTTTTCTCTCATTCAGGACTGGTTGTTAGACTTCAGAGCATCCTCCCCGGAATCTGTTGTGTCATTTGATCAGCGCTGTTTGTATCCTCGGATGACATTTGGCCAGATTAATAGTCAACATTGTAACTATTACTTACAGTACTCTGAAAGTAGACCCGTATCACCTATTTCAACAACGTCAGATGTTGAGTATTCTGGATTTTATCTTGAGGACTTGTTTGACGACAGCAGACCAGATTCACCAGACTCATTTTCTTCACAGATTGAAAATAAGCAAACAGGCGTAACTGTGACCACATCTCCACCACTTTCTGCTGCCAGACCTTATACATATGCAGATATTGTGAGGGGCATTACACATGAAAACATGCTGATGCGTTTTTGGGCGTCAGATCATTTGAGCTGAGACCACTTTGGCCCATGTCTGTGTCATCAGAAAAGGGAATACACTCACTCATCCGTAGACAAGTGTATCACCGACTTAAGACCACATTCTCCCGAGTCGGTCTCATCTCAAAGTGAACTTAGACCCCTCTCTCCTGACTCATCTGTTCCTCAGTTCAGATGTCCCCATGTTGTTTATGATATGGAATTGTCAAGACACAGGTCGTTGACCCCAGAATCAACATTTTCTGACTGGGAAGGTACTGATTTGTGTCTGGAAACCCTATTTGATGAGAATAGACCAGAGTCTCCGCAGTCAGTTTCATCAGACTTTGAACTTGATAAGTTATTTAGTAGCAGGGCCTTGTCCCCGAATCCGTGTCTTCCGAGTTTGACTTTTCTCTCATTCAGGACTGTTTGTTAGACTTCAGAGCATCCTCCCCAGAATCTGTTGTGTCATTTGATCAGCGCTGTTTGTATCCTCGGATGACATTTGGCCAGATTAATAGTCAACATTGTAACTATTACTTACAGTACTCTGAAAGTAGACCCGTATCACCTATTTCAACAACGTCAGATGTTGAGTATTCTGGATTTTATCTTGAGGACTTGTTTGACGACAGCAGACCAGATTCACCAGACTCATTTTCTTCACAGATTGAAAATAAGCAAACAGGCGTAACTGTGACCACATCTCCACCACTTTCTGCTGCCAGACCTTATACATATGCAGATATTGTGCGGGGCATTACACATGAAAAACATGCTGATGCGTTTTTGGGCGTCAGATCATTTGAGCTGAGACCACTTTGGCCCATGTCTGTGTCATCAGAAAAGGAATACACTCACTCATCCGTAGACAAGTGTATCACCGACTTAAGACCACATTCTCCCGAGTCGGTCTCATCTCAAAGTGAACTTAGACCCCTCTCTCCTGACTCACCTGTTCCTCAGTTCAGATGTCCCCATGTTGTTTACGATATGGAATTGTCAAGACACAGGTCGTTTACCCCAGAATCAACATTTTCTGACTGGGAAGGTACTGATTTGTGTCTGGAAACCCTATTTGATGAGAATAGACCAGAGTCTCCGCAGTCAGTTTCATCAGACTTTGAACTTGATAAGTTATTTAGTAGCAGGGCCTTGTCCCCGGAATCCGTGTCTTCCGAGTTTGACTTTTCTCTCATTCAGGACTGGTTGTTAGACTTCAGAGCATCCTCCCCGGAATCTGTTGTGTCATTTGATCAGCGCTGTTTGTATCCTCGGATGACATTTGGCCAGATTAATAGTCAACATTGTAACTATTACTTACAGTACTCTGAAAGTAGACCCGTATCACCTATTTCAACAACGTCAGATGTTGAGTATTCTGGATTTTATCTTGAGGACTTGTTTGACGACAGCAGACCAGATTCACCAGACTCATTTTCTTCACAGATTGAAAATAGGCAAACAGGCGTAACTGTGACCACATCTCCACCACTTTCTGCTGCCAGACCTTATACATATGCAGATATTGTGCGGGGCATTACACATGAAAAACATGCTGATGCGTTTTTGGGCGTCAGATCATTTGAGCTGAGACCACTTTGGCCCATGTCTGTGTCATCAGAAAAGGAATACACTCACTCATCCGTAGACGAGTGTGTCACCTACTTAAGACCACATTCTCCTGAGTCGGTCTCATCTCAAAGTGAACTTAGACCCCTCTCTCCTGACTCACCTGTTCCTCAGTTCAGATGTCCCCATGTTGTTTACGATATGGAATTGTCAAGACACAGGTCGTTTACCCCAGAATCAACATTTTCTGACTGGGAAGGTACTGATTTGTGTCTGGAAACCCTATTTGATGAGAATAGACCAGAGTCTCCGCAGTCAGTTTTATCAGACTTTGAACTTGATAAGTTATTTAGTAGCAGGGCGTTGTCCCCGGAATCCGTGTCTTCCGATTTTGACTTTTCTCTCATTCAGGACTGGTTGTTAGACTTCAGAGCATCCTCCCCGGAATATGTTGTGTCAGCTGAGCAGTGGTGTTTGTCTCCTCCCATGACATTTGGCCAGGTTAGACCCCTTTCTCCTGACTCACCTATTCCTCAGTTCAGTTTTCCCCATGTTTACGATATGGAATTGTCAAGACACAGGTCGTTTACCCCAGAATCAACATTTTCTGACTGGGAAGGTACTGATTTGTGTCTGGAAACCCTATTTGATGAGAATAGACCAGAGTCTCCGCAGTCAGTTTCATCAGACTTTGAACTTGATAAGTTATTTAGTAGCAGGGCCTTGTCCCCGGAATCCGTGTCTTCCGATTTTGACTTTTCTCTCATTCAGGACTGGTTGTTAGACTTCAGAGCATCCTCCCGGAATCTGTTGTGTCATTTGATCAGCGCTGTTTGTATCCTCGGATGACATTTGGCCAGATTAATAGTCAACATTGTAACTATTACTTACAGTACTCTGAAAGTAGACCCGTATCACCTATTTCAACAACGTCAGATGTTGAGTATTCTGGATTTTATCTTGAGGACTTGTTTGACGACAACAGACCAGATTCACCAGACTCATTTTCTTCACGGATTGAAAATAAGCAAACAGGCGTAACTGTGACCACATCTCCACCACTTTCTGCTGCCAGACCTTATACATATGCAGATATTGTGCGGGGCATTACACATGAAAAACATGCTGATGCGTTTTTGGGCGTCAGATCATTTGAGCTGAGACCACTTTGGCCCATGTCTGTGTCATCAGAAAAGGAATACACTCACTCATCCGTAGACGAGTGTGTCACCGACTTAAGACCACATTCTCCTGAGTCGGTCTCATCTCAAAGTGAACTTAGACCCCTCTCTCCTGATTCACCTGTTCCTCAGTTCAGATGTCCCCATGTTGTTTACGATATGGAATTGTCAAGACACAGGTCGTTTACCCCAGAATCAACATTTTCTGACTGGGAAGGTACTGATTTGTGTCTGGAAACCCTATTTGATGAGAATAGACCAGAGTCTCCGCAGTCAGTTTTATCAGACTTTGAACTTGATAAGTTATTTAGTAGCAGGGCGTTGTCCCCGGAATCCGTGTCTTCCGATTTTGACTTTTCTCTTATTCAGGACTGGTTGTTAGACTTTAGAGCATCCTCCCCAGAATCTGTTGTGTCATTTGATCAGCGCTGTTTGTATCCTCGGATGACATTTGGCCAGATTAATAGTCAACATTGTAACTATTACTTACAGTACTCTGAAAGTAGACCCGTATCACCTATTTCAACAACGTCAGATGTTGAGTATTCTGGATTTTATCTTGAGGACTTGTTTGACGACAACAGACCAGATTCACCAGACTCATTTTCTTCACGGATTGAAAATAAGCAAACATGCGTAACTGTGACCACATCTCCACCACTTTCTGCTGCCAGACCTTATACATATGCAGATATTGTGAGGGGCATTACACATGAAAAACATGCTGATGCGTTTTTGGGCATCAGATCATTTGAGCTGAGACCACTTTGGCCCATGTCTGTGTCATCAGAAAAGGAATACACTCACTCATCCGTAGACAAGTGTGTCACCGACTTAAGATCACATTCTCCCGAGTCGGTCTCAGTTCAAAGTGAACTTAGACCCCTCTCTCCTGACTCACCTGTTCCTCAGTTCAGATGTCCCCATGTTGTTTACGATATGGAATTGTCAAGACACAGGTCGTTTACCCCAGAATCAACATTTTCTGACTGGGAAGGTACTGATTTGTGTCTGGAAACCCTATTTGATGAGAATAGACCAGAGTCTCCGCAGTCAGTTTTATCAGACTTTGAACTTGATAAGTTATTTAGTAGCAGGGCGTTGTCCCCGGAATCCGTGTCTTCCGATTTTGACTTTTCTCTCATTCAGGACTGGTTGTTAGACTTCAGAGCATCCTCCCCGGAATATGTTGTGTCAGCTGAGCAGTGGTGTTTGTCTCCTCCCATGACATTTGGCCAGGTTAGACCCCTTTCTCCTGACTCACCTATTCCTCAGTTCAGTTTTCCCCATGTTTACGATATGGAATTGTCAAGACACAGGTCGTTTACCCCAGAATCAACATTTTCTGACTGGGAAGGTACTGATTTGTGTCTGGAAACCCTATTTGATGAGAATAGACCAGAGTCTCCGCAGTCAGTTTCATCAGACTTTGAACTTGATAAGTTATTTAGTAGCAGGGCCTTGTCCCCGGAATCCGTGTCTTCCGATTTTGACTTTTCTCTCATTCAGGACTGGTTGTTAGACTTCAGAGCATCCTCCCCGGAATCTGTTGTGTCATTTGATCAGCGCTGTTTGTATCCTCGGATGACATTTGGCCAGATTAATAGTCAACATTGTAACTATTACTTACAGTACTCTGAAAGTAGACCCGTATCACCTATTTCAACAACGTCAGATGTTGAGTATTCTGGATTTTATCTTGAGGACTTGTTTGACGACAACAGACCAGATTCCCCAGACTCATTTTCTTCACGGATTGAAAATAAGCAAACAGGCGTAACTGTGACCACATCTCCACCACTTTCTGCTGCCAGACCTTATACATATGCAGATATTGTGCGGGGCATTACACATGAAAAACATGCTGATGCGTTTTTGGGCGTCAGATCATTTGAGCTGAGACCACTTTGGCCCATGTCTGTGTCATCAGAAAAGGAATACACTCACTCATCCGTAGACGAGTGTGTCACCGACTTAAGACCACATTCTCCTGAGTCGGTCTCATCTCAAAGTGAACTTAGACCCCTCTCTCCTGATTCACCTGTTCCTCAGTTCAGATGTCCCCATGTTGTTTACGATATGGAATTGTCAAGACACAGGTCGTTTACCCCAGAATCAACATTTTCTGACTGGGAAGGTACTGATTTGTGTCTGGAAACCCTATTTGATGAGAATAGACCAGAGTCTCCGCAGTCAGTTTTATCAGACTTTGAACTTGATAAGTTATTTAGTAGCAGGGCGTTGTCCCCGGAATCCGTGTCTTCCGATTTTGACTTTTCTCTTATTCAGGACTGGTTGTTAGACTTTAGAGCATCCTCCCCAGAATCTGTTGTGTCATTTGATCAGCGCTGTTTGTATCCTCGGATGACATTTGGCCAGATTAATAGTCAACATTGTAACTATTACTTACAGTACTCTGAAAGTAGATCCGTATCACCTATTTCAACAACGTCAGATGTTGAGTATTCTGGATTTTATCTTGAGGACTTGTTTGACGACAACAGACCAGATTCACCAGACTCATTTTCTTCACGGATTGAAAATAAGCAAACATGCGTAACTGTGACCACATCTCCACCACTTTCTGCTGCCAGACCTTATACATATGCAGATATTGTGAGGGGCATTACACATGAAAAACATGCTGATGCGTTTTTGGGCATCAGATCATTTGAGCTGAGACCACTTTGGCCCATGTCTGTGTCATCAGAAAAGGAATACACTCACTCATCCGTAGACAAGTGTGTCACCGACTTAAGATCACATTCTCCCGAGTCGGTCTCAGCTCAAAGTGAACTTAGACCCCTCTCTCCTGACTCACCTGTTCCTCAGTTCAGATGTCCCCATGTTGTTTACGATATGGAATTGTCAAGACACAGGTCGTTTACCCCAGAATCAACATTTTCTGACTGGGAAGGTACTGATTTGTGTCTGGAAACCCTATTTGATGAGAATAGACCAGAGTCTCCGCAGTCAGTTTTATCAGACTTTGAACTTGATAAGTTATTTAGTAGCAGGGCGTTGTCCCCGGAATCCGTGTCTTCCGATTTTGACTTTTCTCTCATTCAGGACTGGTTGTTAGACTTCAGAGCATCCTCCCCGGAATATGTTGTGTCAGCTGAGCAGTGGTGTTTGTCTCCTCCCATGACATTTGGCCAGGTTAGACCCCTTTCTCCTGACTCACCTATTCCTCAGTTCAGTTTTCCCCATGTTTACGATATGGAATTGTCAAGACACAGGTCGTTTACCCCAGAATCAACATTTTCTGACTGGGAAGGTACTGATTTGTGTCTGGAAACCCTATTTGATGAGAATAGACCAGAGTCTCCGCAGTCAGTTTCATCAGACTTTGAACTTGATAAGTTATTTAGTAGCAGGGCCTTGTCCCCGGAATCCGTGTCTTCCGATTTTGACTTTTCTCTCATTCAGGACTGGTTGTTAGACTTCAGAGCATCCTCCCGGAATCTGTTGTGTCATTTGATCAGCGCTGTTTGTATCCTCGGATGACATTTGGCCAGATTAATAGTCAACATTGTAACTATTACTTACAGTACTCTGAAAGTAGACCCGTATCACCTATTTCAACAACGTCAGATGTTGAGTATTCTGGATTTTATCTTGAGGACTTGTTTGACGACAGCAGACCAGATTCACCAGACTCATTTTCTTCACAGATTGAAAATAAGCAAACAGGCGTAACTGTGACCACATCTCCACCACTTTCTGCTGCCAGACCTTATACATATGCAGATATTGTGCGGGGCATTACACATGAAAAACATGCTGATGCGTTTTTGGGCGTCAGATCATTTGAGCTGAGACCACTTTGGCCCATGTCTGTGTCATCAGAAAAGGAATACACTCACTCATCCGTAGACAAGTGTATCACCGACTTAAGACCACATTCTCCCGAGTCGGTCTCATCTCAAAGTGAACTTAGACCCCTCTCTCCTGACTCACCTGTTCCTCAGTTCAGATGTCCCCATGTTGTTTACGATATGGAATTGTCAAGACACAGGTCGTTTACCCCAGAATCAACATTTTCTGACTGGGAAGGTACTGATTTGTGTCTGGAAACCCTATTTGATGAGAATAGACCAGAGTCTCCGCAGTCAGTTTTATCAGACTTTGAACTTGATAAGTTATTTAGTAGCAGGGCGTTGTCCCCGGAATCCGTGTCTTCCGATTTTGACTTTTCTCTCATTCAGGACTGGTTGTTAGACTTCAGAGCATCCTCCCCGGAATCTGTTGTGTCATTTGATCAGCGCTGTTTGTATCCTCGGATGACATTTGGCCAGATTAATAGTCAACATTGTAACTATTACTTACAGTACTCTGAAAGTAGACCCGTATCACCTATTTCAACAACGTCAGATGTTGAGTATTCTGGATTTTATCTTGAGGACTTGTTTGACGACAACAGACCAGATTCACCAGACTCATTTTCTTCACGGATTGAAAATAAGCAAACAGGCGTAACTGTGACCACATCTCCACCACTTTCTGCTGCCAGACCTTATACATATGCAGATATTGTGCGGGGCATTACACATGAAAAACATGCTGATGCGTTTTTGGGCGTCAGATCATTTGAGCTGAGACCACTTTGGCCCATGTCTGTGTCATCAGAAAAGGAATACACTCACTCATCCGTAGACGAGTGTGTCACCGACTTAAGACCACATTCTCCTGAGTCGGTCTCATCTCAAAGTGAACTTAGACCCCTCTCTCCTGATTCACCTGTTCCTCAGTTCAGATGTCCCCATGTTGTTTACGATATGGAATTGTCAAGACACAGGTCGTTTACCCCAGAATCAACATTTTCTGACTGGGAAGGTACTGATTTGTGTCTGGAAACCCTATTTGATGAGAATAGACCAGAGTCTCCGCAGTCAGTTTTATCAGACTTTGAACTTGATAAGTTATTTAGTAGCAGGGCGTTGTCCCCGGAATCCGTGTCTTCCGATTTTGACTTTTCTCTCATTCAGGACTGGTTGTTAGACTTCAGAGCATCCTCCCCGGAATATGTTGTGTCAGCTGAGCAGTGGTGTTTGTCTCCTCCCATGACATTTGGCCAGGTTAGACCCCTTTCTCCTGACTCACCTATTCCTCAGTTCAGTTTTCCCCATGTTTACGATATGGAATTGTCAAGACACAGGTCGTTTACCCCAGAATCAACATTTTCTGACTGGGAAGGTACTGATTTGTGTCTGGAAACCCTATTTGATGAGAATAGACCAGAGTCTCCGCAGTCAGTTTCATCAGACTTTGAACTTGATAAGTTATTTAGTAGCAGGGCCTTGTCCCCGGAATCCGTGTCTTCCGATTTTGACTTTTCTCTCATTCAGGACTGGTTGTTAGACTTCAGAGCATCCTCCCCGGAATCTGTTGTGTCATTTGATCAGCGCTGTTTGTATCCTCGGATGACATTTGGCCAGATTAATAGTCAACATTGTAACTATTACTTACAGTACTCTGAAAGTAGACCCGTATCACCTATTTCAACAACGTCAGATGTTGAGTATTCTGGATTTTATCTTGAGGACTTGTTTGACGACAACAGACCAGATTCACCAGACTCATTTTCTTCACGGATTGAAAATAAGCAAACAGGCGTAACTGTGACCACATCCTGGACCGTACTCTGATTTTATATCTGAATTTTCAGAGTTTCTATCAAGCTTAGTCCTTAAATCAGATAAAGTAATTATTGTAGGTGATTTTAATATTCATGTGGATGTTGACAATGACAGCCTTAGTAATGCATTTATATCATTAATAGACTCAATTGGCTTCTGTCAGAGTGTAAATAAACCAACTCATTGTTTTAATCACACTCTTGACCTTGTTTTATCATATGGCATTGATATTGAACATTTAATAGTCTTCCCACATAATCCTTTCCTATCTGACCATTATTTAGTAACTTTTGAATTCATACTATTAGATTATAAGCCATTAGGCAAAACTTCCTACAGCAGATGTTTATCTGACAGTGCTGTAGCTAAATTTAAGGAGGAGATTCCTTCAGTGTTTAATTCAATGCCATGTCTGAATTTAACAGAGTCCTATAACAACTTTAGTCCCTCTGAAATTGATAATCTTGTCGATAGTGCTACAGGCTCACTACGATCAACATTAGACTCTATCGCTCCTATAAAAGGAAATTATTAAAACATAGGAGACTAGCACCTTGGTATAACCACCAAACCCGCCAGTTAAAGCAAATAGCTAGGAAATCTGAAAGGAAATGGCGCTCTTCCAAATTATCAGAATATCGCTCAAATTGGCAAGATGATCTTAAGATTTATAGAAAGGCCCTCCGTAATGCCAGAGGAGCCTATTACTCAGCACTAATAGAAGAAAATAAGAACAACCCTAGGTTCCTCTTCAGCACTGTAGCCAGGCTGACAGAGAGTCACAGCTCTATCGAGCCACATATCCCCATAAACTTAAGTAGCAATGACTTCATGAGCTTCTTCTATAATAAAATTATTACTATTAGAGAAAAAATTAATCACCAACTGCCATCAACAGTTATCAGTGGCTCTCCAAGTTCAGGGACTTCTGTCAATGTAAACTTAGATGTATATTTAGACTGTTTTTCTGCTATCGATCTTCATCAGTTAACTTCAATCATTTCTTCATCGAAGCCATCAACCTGTCTGTTAGACCCGATCCCAACTAGGCTGCTTAAAGAAGTTGTTCCCTTAATTGGCACTTCTTTACTGGATATGATTAATCTTTCTTTATTATCAGGATATGTACCACAGTCCTTTAAAGTAGCTGTAATTAAACCCCTTCTTAAAAAGTCTACTCTTGACCCAGGGGTTTTAGCCAACTATAGACCGATTTCTAACCTCCCGTTCCTCTCTAAGATTCTGGAGAAAGTAGTCGCCAAAGAGTTGTGTGACTTTCTACATAACAATAGTTTATTTGAGGATTTTCAGTCAGGATTTAGAGTTCATCATAGCACAGAGACAGCTCTGGTTAAAGTTAATAATGACCTTCTGACTGCTTCTGACAATGGACTTGTCTCTGTACTTGTATTATTAGATCTTAGTGCTGCATTTGACACCATTGACCATGATATTCTTTTACAGAGACTTGAGCATCAAATTGGCATTAAAGGAACTGCCCTAACCTGGTTTAAGTCATACTTATCAGATCGTACTCAGTTTGTACATGTTAACGATGAATCCTCCATAAATACTAAAGTTAGTCATGGAGTTCCACAAGGTTCTGTACTTGGACCAATACTATTTACTTTATATATGCTCCCTTTAGGCAACATTATTAGGAATCACTCCATTAACTTTCACTGTTATGCAGATGATACGCAGTTATATCTATCAATCAAACCCAATGAAATTAATCAATTATCTAAATTACAAACATGTCTTAAGGACATAAAATCCTGGATGACCTGCAATTTTCTGATGTTAAACTCAGAAAAAACCGAAATTCTTGTTCTTGGCCCCAAAAACCTTAGAGACTCATTGTCTAAAGATATAGTCACTCTAGATGGCATTAACTTGGCCTCTAGCACCACTGTCAGGAATCTTGGAGTTATCTTTGATCAGGATTTGTCATTTAACTCCCACATAAAGCAGACCTCTAGGACTGCCTTCTTTCATTTACGTAATATTAGAAAAATTAGACACATACTATCACAGACAGATGCAGAAAAACTAATCCATGCATTTGTTACTTCAAGGCTGGATTACTGCAACTCTTTATTATCAGGTTGCCCCAATAAGTCCATTAAAACGCTCCAATTAATTCAGAACGCTGCAGCACGAGTACTGACAGGAACTAGAAAAAGAGATCACATCTCTCCTGTACTAGCTACTCTGCATTGGCTCCCTATAAAATGTAGAATTGAATTTAAAATACTCCTCCTCACCTATAAAGCTCTTCATGGTCAGGCCCCTTCATATCTTAAAGAGCTCATAGTACCCTATTACCCCACTAGAACACTACGTTCTCTGAATGCTGGGCTACTTGTGGTTCCTATAGTCTCTAAAAGTAGAACAGGAGCCAGAGCCTTCAGTTACCAAGCTCCTCTCCTGTGGAACCGGCTTCCAGTTGTGGTTCGGGAGGCAGACACCCTCACCACTTTCAAGAGTAGGCTTAAGACATTCCTCTTTGATAAAGCTTATAGTTAGGGCTGGATCAGGTGAGTCCTGAACCATCCCTTAGTTATGCTGCTATAGGCCTAGACTATCGGGGGATTTCCCATGGCGCACTGAGCTACTCTCTTCCTCTCTCTTTCTGCACTCATTCATGTCCCTTTAATGCATGTTACTAACTCCACTTCTTCCCCGGAGTTCTTGTGCTTTCTCGTCTCGCAGGTTCTCATGGATCCTGGTGGAGCCTCCTGCCATGGTCCTGCTTGACTGCCATTGCCAATACTGTTGTTGCTGTGCACCTGTCTGTCTGTCTGTCGCTCTCTCTCTCTCTCTCTCTCTCTCTCTCTCTCTCTCTCTCTCTCTCACCCCAACTGGTCGAGACAGACGACCACCCACCTAGAGCCGGAGGATCTGTCTAGGGTTTCTGCCTTTTAACAGGCAGTTTTTCCCTTGCCCTTGTCGCCAAGTGCTTGCTCATGGTGGTACTGTTGGGTCTCTGTAATTAATGTTAAAGAGTTCGGTCTAGACCTGCTCTATTTGAAAAGTGTCCTGAGATAACTTCTGTTATGAATTGGCGCTATACAAATAAAATTGAATTGAATTGAATTGAATCTCCCACCACTTTCTGCTGCCAGACCTTATACATATGCAGATATTGTGCGGGGCATTACATATGAAAAACATGCTGATGCGTTTTTGGGCGTCAGATCATTTGAGCTGAGACCACTTTGGCCCATGTCTGTGTCATCAGAAAAGGAATACACTCACTCATCCGTAGACGAGTGTGTCACCGACTTAAGACCACATTCTCCCGAGTCGGTCTCATCTCAAAGTGAACTTAGACCCCTCTCTCCTGACTCACCTGTTCCTCAGTTCAGATGTCCCCATGTTGTTTACGATATGGAATTGTCAAGACACAGGTCGTTTACCCCAGAATCAACATTTTCTGACTGGGAAGGTACTGATTTGTGTCTGGAAACCCTATTTGATGAGAATAGACCAGAGTCTCCGCAGTCAGTTTTATCAGACTTTGAACGTGATAAGTTATTTAGTAGCAGGGCGTTGTCCCCGGAATCCGTGTCTTCCGATTTTGACTTTTCTCTCATTCAGGACTGGTTGTTAGACTTCAGAGCATCCTCCCGGAATATGTTGTGTCAGCTGAGCAGTGGTGTTTGTCTCCTCCCATGACATTTGGCCAGGTTAGACCCCTTTCTCCTGACTCACCTATTCCTCAGTTCAGTTTTCCCCATGTTTACGACATGGAATTGTCAAGACACAGGTCGTTTACCCCAGAATCAACATTTTCTGACTGGGAAGGTACTGATTTGTGTCTGGAAACCCTATTTGATGAGAATAGACCAGAGTCTCCGCAGTCAGTTTCATCAGACTTTGAACTTGATAAGTTATTTAGTAGCAGGGCCTTGTCCCCAGAATCTGTGTCTTTCGATTTGGACTTTTCTCTTATTCAGGACTGGTTGTTAGACTTTAGAGCATCCTCCCCAGAATCTGTTGTGTCATTTGATCAGCGCTGTTTGTATCCTCGGATGACATTTGGCCAGATTAATAGTCAACATTGTAACTATTACTTACAGTACTCTGAAAGTAGACCCGTATCACCAATTTCAACAACGTCAGATGTTGAGTATTCTGGATTTTATCTTGAGGACTTGTTTGACGACAACAGACCAGATTCACCAGACTCATTTTCTTCACGGATTGAAAATAAGCAAACAGGCGTAACTGTGACCACATCTCCACCACTTTCTGCTGCCAGACCTTATACATATGCAGATATTGTGCGGGGCATTACACATGAAAAACATGCTGATGCGTTTTTGGGCGTCAGATCATTTGAGCTGAGACCACTTTGGCCCATGTCTGTGTCATCAGAAAGGAATACACTCACTCATCCGTAGACGAGTGTGTCACCGACTTAAGACCACATTCTCCTGAGTCGGTCTCATCTCAAAGTGAACTTAGACCCCTCTCTCCTGATTCACCTGTTCCTCAGTTCAGATGTCCCCATGTTGTTTACGATATGGAATTGTCAAGACACAGGTCGTTTACCCCAGAATCAACATTTTCTGACTGGGAAGGTACTGATTTGTGTCTGGAAACCCTATTTGATGAGAATAGACCAGAGTCTCCGCAGTCAGTTTTATCAGACTTTGAACTTGATAAGTTATTTAGTAGCAGGCGTTGTCCCCGGAATCCGTGTCTTCCGATTTTGACTTTTCTCTTATTCAGGACTGGTTGTTAGACTTTAGAGCATCCTCCCCAGAATCTGTTGTGTCATTTGATCAGCGCTGTTTGTATCCTCGGATGACATTTGGCCAGATTAATAGTCAACATTGTAACTATTACTTACAGTACTCTGAAAGTAGACCCATATCACCATTTTCAACAACGTCAGATGTTGAGTATTCTGGATTTTATCTTGAGGACTTGTTTCACGACAACAGACCAGATTCACCAGACTCATTTTCTTCACGGATTGAAGCTAAGCACACTGTAAGTACATCCCCACCACTTTCTGCTGAAAGTTCTTGGACATATGGATATATTATGCAGGGTATTAGGCTTGAAAAACAATTTCCTTCTGCTTTTCAAGAACCCCCCCCCGAAAAAAAGATCTCATCTGAATCCATATCATCAGACTCCAAAACAACTAAGGCATACCTGGCAAGACACAAGCCTGTCTTTAACAATTTAATATCACATTTGTATGATCCAATATATATGGGAAAATGTTGTTTTACACCACAAAAACATTGTCAACCTTCTCATTGATTGATTAGAGGACACCTTCTCCAGATTAGTTTGCCCCATTAAAGAAGTTCAGTGCCTTCTGACTCACAAATTCTCCTTAACCTCAATATTACAGAAAACTGATCTGTTTTACCAGACCATAAACCTCGATGGAAATTGTACCTATTCATGTCTTCTAGCAATATCTCATTGCTACACACACTCACTTCTTGACTATTGGTTTTCTGAGCTAAGGCCATCTACTACTACTACTCAAATTCCGAAGCAATAGGAGACTTTCATGAAGTTTTAACCCATCTGCCATGTGGCTAAAATCTCCCAAATCAAACTGTTACCGCAAATAATAGAGTTATATATAAGCCAATCTCTTGGATGTTAATTGCATTTCTGTGATCCAGTCTATAAAGGAAAATATTGATCATATTGATGAGCTTAATTTTTTGACGATGTGGTCTACGGTCTAACAAGGTTTGCAATTAAAACAAATTTGAGGAGTTTACAGTTAGCATCAGTCAGAGCCACATTGCCTAGTCACATGTTTTCATTTTGAAAGCATCACGCCATACTCCAAACAATTACAGGATTCCTAACTATCCCACTCTACAGTACTTGATATTATAGTGACACATTCACATCCTGAAATGCTGATGCCA
>NW_026136992.1:0-7500 GCF_905237075.1 Dicentrarchus labrax
GAGCTCCAGTATGCTTTGACACTTTAAGATCTGAACTTTCAACACAAAAACATCTTATTTCAACTTTTAGTCTTTTTGGCTTCTGTGATATTATATTTTACACTTTATCTTCAAACTTAATATTTCCTGAACCATTCAGTGTTTGGAAGTCAATAACAGTATTTTGAGATAAATTCTTGGATGTGTAGGAAGCCAGTGCAGAGCTCAAAGACTTGGACTCATGTGTTCCACTTAGTGTCAGTGAGGACTCTGGCAGCAGCGCTCTGAATCCTTTCAGTCTGTTTTTAAGGTGGTATTTAAGGTATCACCTCCAGAATCAACTATTGCAACAGCATTCTCTAAGGCACACCATCCAAAACCTTAAATAAACTCCAGTTCATCCAGAACTCTGCTGGTTGTCTGCTCACCTACACTCGCACCCGTGACCACATTATCCCTGTCCTCCAGAACCTCCACTGGCTCCCGGTCCCTCAATGTATTCACTTCAAAATCCTCCTCCTTACACACAAAGCCCTCCATAACCAGGCCCCTTCCTACTTCACTGGCCTGCTCCACCGCCACAATCCATCCCGTAGCCTTCGCTCATCCGATGCCAACCTCCTGACTCCACCACCCAGGACCAAGCACCGAACCTGGGCCGACAGAGCATTCTCTGTAGCTGCCCCCTGACTGCACCGACCTTCCAGCCTTCAAATCAATGACAAGCGTCTCTGCAACAAGACAAGCTGTCTCACATCAGAACAGCTATCAAATTTGGTCTGCTGCCTCCATTCTCTCTAGAAGATTCTCTGTAACTTCACTATGTGCATTATCTCTCAAGGTCGTCATATCACACTAGCTGGTTTTGGCTAAAATGGTTAAAATCATAAGATGCTGTGTTCCTAGACAAAGGCTGTTGCTCAGATATTCGGTTCTAGTCTTTGTTATGTGATGATAGACCAGCATTTCTCTTTATAATGACCATGTGGAATCTGTGGATTCCCCCTAGTTTTGACTGATGCAGGGCCTCTGTTGTTTTTGGAGGGTTCTCATAATGAGGTTTACAGACGACAGAAATTCAGTGCCTTAAAACCAGGGATTCAGTTCCACATTCAATGTAAAGTTCCAGCATCCCAGAGTCTTCTGGGAAATCCTTCCATTCAGCTGCTCCTCAATGGCTTTAAAAGGGGCATCCACAAGACAACGATAAGACTCCTCACACATTCACTGGTGCATTAATTGTTTTCACTTATATTGATGTAATGTATAAGAAGTTCTGTTAATGGTTTTACGTGTTTCTCAGGTGTGAATATGCATGCAGATCTCATCCTAATCCTCAGCATGATCTTCCCTTCTCTGATAAGAAGAGTTCGGTCTAGACCTGCTCTATTTGAAAAGTGTCCTGAGATAACTTCTGTTATGAATTGGCGCTATACAAATAAAATTGAATTGAATTGAATTGAATTGATTTAACCTTAGAAGATCACATCACATGTACATACATTGCTTAAAAGGGACACTTCACCCATTTGCATTAAGCTTTGTATCATTAGAACCCCAGTCATATTTTTGAATGGTCGTGCATCATTCCCTCACTTCCCCTGAGAGGGAGAAATAAAGATTTTAGTGTTGTACTTCCTGCTTCCAATGATGTAAAAATCGTCATTGTGCGTCATTGGAAGCAGGAAGTCTCATATCTCTGTAGAGGGGGTGAGACTACAAACACTACTTCCTCATTATTTTTTCACCTATTACAGATCAGTGGGTGGGACTAAAAAATATAACCGCCATCTTGTTCGGAAGCTGGCGGAGGCGCTGACGAGCCAGACGTTACGACTATGGTAATCAATGTAATATGGAAGAAAATTCAAAAGTACGATGGTGGATCAGATGTTCGTGGCTACCTTTATGAGCCGCAATATAGCGAGCAGCGTCTGAGGCTTCTGCAGCCGAGGCAGAGGACCTGACTGTCGCGGACGAGGAGCCCGGACTGGCTCGAGCTGGGGCGGACTGCTGGTGTCTGTGCTCTCGCTGTGCGCCACGGACACACGGACGTCTGACTGTAAAGTGCTTCTGTCTTATAACAACGTGGCATGTATGTACACAATTTGTTCAAGTATTATCACAAAGTTATTCCCAGTTAATACGTAACGTCAGCCAACTGAACTAACGTTAGCTTCTTTACTGCACAAACAGCTTGCAGTTGCATTGCTAACTACTGTGGCACGCTGAACACAAAGACCATGCATCACTAACTGTGTGCTCAATGTCTTGTAGACAATATCGCCTAACAGCCTTTCTGGAGTGGGTCCGGCGGCTGGTGCCAAAGTCCACACATAGAAGATCCTCCCACTAGCAGCGTCCGGCTCCAGTCTGTGCGGTTTTGGGGGGTTTAAGGTATTTGCTCATCACTCCCCAATATCTCTACATTAACATATCTGCGGGGAGTGATGAGGTCGGAGCCTTATAATGGGAGGTCGTAGCATGCTAACTGCTCCAGCAGTGTAGCAGAATAAACATTTCAAACGCTGAAATTCTATTATATGAATCATAAAGACAGCACTGACCTTTGACCCAGAGCAACCCTAACAACAAACCACAACATCAGCTGTACAGACAGCAGCAGTTCACTGCCCCATCCTACTCTTATAATCCCAGACCTCTGCCTCAACAGTCACACAGCTACAGTACAAGAGTAAAGACGATTGGCATTATGGGTAATGAGTAGTAACATACCTGACATAAAATACTGCCGAAAATTCACCAAAAGACCCCCAACAATAAGACCAAGAACCAGGAGAACCAGGAGAGCTTTGGCCCAGGATGGAAATTGTTCTGTGGGAAACAGAAACATTAAGAACATTACTTCTGACCTATGACTTTTACTTTATCTACAGTACTGACCTCTGACCTGTATCTACAGTGAGTTTTAGAGTTTGTTGCTGACCTTTGACCTGCAGCTGTATGTCTCTCACTCTCTGTTGTCCTCCTAATGCTCTGACGGTGCAGGTGTAGGTGCCGCTGTCAGAGAGGCAGAGTTTTGTCAGATTGAGTCTGAGGTCTCCAGTTTCCAGAGCGTCAGCCATCATGGATGTTCGGCCGCTGTAAAGCTGGTTTTGGTCTTTAAATTCATCACCTTCCTGCTGACGCTGGTGGACGGTTGGAGGATTGAGATCGTAGCGGCTCCACACCACTGAGGGGTTGTCCAGTTCAAAAGTTTGAAACTCACAGGGCAGCAGGACAAACTCCTCCCCCTCATACAGCTCCACAGCTGAGGCATGCTGGGAAACTGTGAGGTCACACAGACAGAGAGATTCAATCAGCCCTATTTCAGGTCTTATTGCTTCTGGATCCTCAATCTGCTCCTGTTTGTGATCGGACTCACAAACAGGAGCAATAACAGAACACACTGATAGACTGACTTTATTGATCCAACATGGTGTTTAAATGAGTGTGTTAGGATCATTAATACTATTGGTAATATAAGCTATAAGAATGTGAACAACCTCCAGAGATATAATCCTGAAGAACAGAACTGAGGACAGTCTGACTGTACAGTCTTCTACATTCATCATGATTTACACAAACATTGAAAATATGCTTCCTTTAATATGTTCTTCATGTTTTTATTGGAGTTTAAACAGACTAATGAAGTGAAGATGAAAGAAATACAGATTAAAGACATGATGTTGGACTAATGATCAGATCAGAGGGAGGAAGGTTATCTTACCGTGCACGAGGATCACAAACACCACAAACATCTTCATCTTCTGTAAAAACTACAACAACCACAAAGTCCTCATTAATCTGCTTCTCACTAAACGAACACTTGAAAAACACATTCAGTTCACAGCCAGTTGTCACTTTCCTCCTCCTGATAATCTGCCGACACTGTGAGGAGAAAACTTTAGTTTCACTTTAAACTGTTTCCAGAGAAGCAGCCGTTGGAATGGAAAGAAACCGGCTGAGCAGCTTTCACACAAACATTATTGGTTGATTGCCGGTAACTTCCAAAACGACATATATGAGCGGCCACTGCCCAGTTCAAGCTTAAAGGAACTGTAATTGGCATCATTACGTTCAGATGGGTTAAGGCTTCTACTGGCATATACAATAACTTGTTCTAAACAGTCCTGTTCCTGGGCCAAAACAGCTTCTGACCCACAATTGCTTGTGTCTGTATAAATTCAATTAAATTCAATTTGTATAGGGCCAATTCATAACAGAACTTATATCAGGACACTTTTCAAATAGAGCAGGTCTAGACCGAAATCCTTATAAAATTATTTACAGAGACCCAACAGTACCACCATGAGCAAGACCCTGGAGACAGCGGCAAGGAAAAACTTGGTTGGTGGGAGGGGAGAGAGAGAGAGAGAGAGAGAGAGAGAGGTAAAGACAGAAGGAAATAGACAGAGAGAGAGACAGACAGACAGCAACAAGATAGGTGCACAGCAACAAATAACAAAACACTAATAGTAGCGACTGATGCACTCGGCACATGTTGAGGTGTGCTGTGGCCGCGTCACGTACCGTCGTAACGTGCGGACCACAACATGAAAATTTCTGGTTAATCAGATCAAATTTGCCACGCAGCGCTTACTTACTGTTGCCAGTAGCTGGCGCTCTCACTATATCTGAATATTGTCACGTACACGTGTTCAGGGTGGGACTCTTATCAAATATTTGAAGTTTCATTGAGATTTGACCATGTACACTGAAGTTATGAGGACTTGTTCAGGGTAGGACTGTTACAGAATATGTGAAGTTTAGTGGAGATAAAGTTATGAAGTTGAGAAAGATCTGTTTTATGGCAAAATTTGAGGCAAAAAATACAACACACAAAAATCGCCACAAACGACCACGTAATTCAAAATGGCTGACTTCCTGTTGGGTTTGGGTTTTGTGTCCAAGAGGCTTTTTTGCTTGTCCCATCAAGATACACATGCGTACCAATTTTCATACATGTTGGTCTTATGTGTCTTGGGGGCTGATTCTGGGAGGCTTGGCTAAGCCATTATGCAACACCCATTTACGGGACCAAGACAATATCTTTATTTTACTCTGACAGAAGCCAATTGAGTCTATTAATGATATAAATGCTTTACTAAGGCTGTCATTGTCAACATCCACATGAATATTAAAATCACCTACAATAATAACTACTATCTTCTAAATAATACTAACTATCTGATTTAAGGACTAAACTTGATAAAAACTCATTAGAAGAATTCAGATATAAAATCAGAGTACGGTCCAGGAGCGCGGTACACTATAACAAATAGAACTGGCTGCAGTGATTTCCAGGTCGGTGAGAAAGACTAAGAACAAGGCTTTCAAATGATTTATAGTTTAGTTTAGGTTTAGGATCAATTAAAAGGCTGCTACTCCACCTCCTCGGCCAGTGCCTCGAGGAATGTGAGTATTAATATGACTGGGGGTGGATTCATTTAGGCTAACATACTCTTCGTGGGAAAGCCAGGTCTCAGTAAGACAAAGTAAATCAATATCATAATCTGATATTAATTCATTCACCGAAGATCAGCCGTAACTGTAACTGGAAACAGTTTTTAATTCATTACATAATTAACAGTAAACACTGATTTATTTCCTAAATGAACATTATTATTCATGTATGGCCGCATAAAATATAAAGATATTATACTGTTACTTTCAACAGTTACACTAAAATGTGCTCTCATAAAATACTACAGAGACATTTAAAGACTCAATATGTATATTTAAGGTTGCTCAGCCTCTCTGATTGAGTCTTGTCTCTCCTCAGTGCTGATCTCACTGCTTCACTGCGGGACCAAAGGAGGTGAGTCACAGTATGTATATATATATATATCATATGCACTAAAGAACCACACTGAGAACGTGGTCGTCCACAGGAACTCTGACTGATGCACGAGCACATAAACAGGACAAATGAGGAAGCAACAGATATTTTAGATTTAGCTGCACAAACAGATAAAAAGCCTTTGATACAACACTGAAAAACAGTCTGGAGGAATAAATCAATCAGGGCAGATTTAAAGGATGAGTTTCTATCACATTAACATTTAACATATCCTTTGTTAAAAGAAGATTATAAAGCTGATCCTCCATAAAGCACCAGTGGGAGACAGACCTGGGACCGTTTTAAAAAGCTCTTTATCCAAGATACAAAACTGTACAGATAAAGGTTGTGCATAGATCTGACACCATGAAGATTAAAGGAAATGGACCAGTTGGGACGTATTTCCCTCCAGTGAGCAGTGAGTTAGGGTCCCCTCAACGTCCATTAGTCTGCGTCTCCCACACACCCTCACTGAATACGTCTCCTGTCCGTTAAACACATTATTATGATACCTAAAGTCAGACTGATGGATCTACTGTCAGTGGAACCTCCTCAGTCTCTCAATATGGAGATGATCTATATGGATCTTATTGGTTAAGGTTATATGACAGAATTTTACTGAAACTGATCTGTAAGCTTTTATTGTGACACTAAAAATATAACTGATTGTCCTCCAGCTTCTCTGACTGTGAGTCCCAGCAGCTCTCAGATGTTTAAAGGACAGTCTGTCTCTCTGAGCTGTGAGGAGGACGACAGCTCTGCTGGATGGACACTGAGGAGGAACACAACCAGAGACACCAGGACTCAGTGTGACGACTGGGGAGAACCAGCTGGTTCTTCTTGTACCATCTTGGTAAGAGTACACCCAGCAGATTTAATGTGGCCAAGAAAAGCAAGATGAAAACAAACAGTGTGTAACTGTACAATTTGAAGTGGGCGATCAGTGGCAGCTTTCATTTTTGTTACTTTTGGGTGGCCCCCCCAGATTAATTGTTGTTACCCCCTGTGCCCCCCACCAGAAAATTCTCTGGACCCTCCCCTGCTTGTAACATTAAGCACTAACTATGATACCTTCAGTGAGCTGCTGTTACTGACATTCGAGGTTGGATGTTTTATAGGCCATTAGTTACAAAAAGCCTGTTTCCTGCTAACAGCAGAGAGAAAACCACAGCACTGATACATAAAGAGGAAGGAGGTGGGCTTTACTCAGTGTGACTGCTAAACTCTAATGTGCTGATCTCAGATGGCCAAGATCTAAAATGGAGGAATCATCTTTACAGAGACTGCTGGGTGAGTAAAAATCTACTTTTTAACACTTGGATATTCAGTTCCTTTCTGACCATAGATCCTCCTCAGTGTTACACATTGGACCTTTAAATATCATCTGCTGTTTGCATTATTATCTAATATCAATGTGTGGTTGTTTTCTGTTCAGTAGAAACTAAAGTGTTGTTTCTCTTTAGTTCTGACCTCACTGCTGAGCCGCCCAACAAACCAAGGTTAGTGAACTTCTTCTGTGACAGCTGGAGGATATTTGAAAGTCAGTAAGAAGCTAGTTGCCACAATGTCAGCAGGATTAACTGTTACAGAAGATCAATAAACTGATCACATTTATAAATCAGACACATGTAGACAGATCTTCTGCTGTGTTTAATGCCAACATGAAGAATTCATCAGAT
>NW_026136993.1:0-87051 GCF_905237075.1 Dicentrarchus labrax
CTAATGTCAGTAAATATTAAGTTTGGGGTAATGACACTGATCCTGGATCAGCATTTAAATGTACCTTTGAGTTTATTGTAAGGTATTCTTATTATACTGCAGTGGAGAACAGAGTGACACATCTCAAACCATAGTGGACACAAAAATACTAATCTTGATCTCATGAATTAAGACTTTCTACTTCACTTGTTGAATATTGTAACTGTGTTATCAGTATTCAGCAGCTTATTTTAAACTAAAATAAAGAATCTCCAGAGTATACCCCCTTGCCGCTTTATATTTTCTCAGCTCACGCCTCCTTCTCACCTTTTCATCCCCTAACCAGTTTGTGTTGAGACTGAGCTCGTGAACACACATGCAGACACTCCAGGAGACAGGGACTTAATAGGAAACTAGTGTTTATTGAAAAGAGGGGGAGAGGGAGTGCAGACCTGGGCAAGCTTGGGCTGGTGGGTGTGAACCTGGGGCTGAGGGTTGGACTGGAAGCTGGAACCTGTCTGCACTCAGGCAATCACACACACATACAGTTAGAGAGAGGGAGAGAGACACTCGGGGAGTGGCAGCAGGTTAGATAGACTGAATCATCATAGTTTGTATCTCTCACTGTAACCATGGTTTGTGAACTTAATAACAACCACAATGAATCCCAAATGTGTGATTTGACACAACAGAACTGCTTTGTGTAACCTGTAAAAACACATCTGACATCCTTTCATAAGATAACTCATGTATGACGACAACAAGTCAGAAATGAGGCATTTGACAGCATAAATATTAGACTTGGGCAGGAGGTGCCTGATTCCTTTCAAATGAGCATTAAACTGCTCCTGCCAGCTGGCTGTTGATGATAGCGTGCTGCAGATCGCTGTCAGCATTATGCAACACTTCAACCAGCACACAGTAAAAGTACAGCATCTCTTTTATGCATTAGAAGTAACAGGAATACATTGCTGACCAATGTGGTTCTTCCAGTGGAGCCGGTCTAGGAGGAACCAACTGTGTTTAAAGAATGCTGGAGCACGGTTCAGTGCAAAGCTGTGCAGTAGGGCTGAGGGAGTGCTCGGCTGACATGAGAACAGATAATTTACTTTTAATAAGTATCAAACGTGTAAAATGTGTCTGTATTTAAGAAAATATAGCAACTTTTATTAAAAAAACCTTGTTCTGTAAATAGTTCTGCGACTCTAGTGAGACAACAACATTGGCCTGATCTAAATTCTGAGGATGTTCTTGAGTTTTCTTTTATTATTTTTAACACAAGAAACAAAATACAGAACAACAGGACAAAGACAGAAAGAATGTGTACAGAACAGAAGAGTAAAGACAGACATTTGTCAGAAAATAAAAGAACAACGTGGGTGTTAGTGGCTCTGTGGTTTGCTGATACAGGACGGTTAGGGTTTGTGCGTGCGTTCACACTCTCAGAGGACTCTGAGGAGGGTGGCTGTTTGTTGGGGATTGACAGTCAGAATATGTTGTGTTATTGGTTGAGAGAGGAAAGTGAGGTGACCCGGCGTACCTTCCCGTGCTGCACGCTCAGGAAGGAACAGTCACAGCTCCTTGGATGAAACTCCACACACAAGAGATGAGGCAGTGCACCACCAAATAAAACTCTAAATGAAAGGTGAAATAGAAACTGAAAAGCTTACCATGAATGCAGAGCGGTGTACAACCGAGGAGCATCCTTTCTTCATGTCCTTGCCCTCTCTTTCCCCCTCTGCTCTGCCTCATACAGCCCTTGGACCTGCAGGGGAGGAAGGAAGAGAAAGTAGATTCCATCAGGAAGCTGGTTGGTTTCCCCTCCCTCTCCATGCTCCTCCTCAGTGAATGGTGGACACAGTGCTCTCATCACATCAGACACTTGTATAATATTGTCCACTGTCAGGAGGGTCTGTGCAGTGTGGTCCACCTCAGGTTTTTGGTGGAGAAAAGTAGATGCCAGATGGCCTTGGCCATCTCCAGTGTGTCCCTCCCTGTCCATGCAAAGGAAAAGGGGGAAAGGACACTGAAAAAAACAACTGGTAAGATTTACTTAATATAATCTCTGTAACAATGTTTAAGTAAATATTACTGCTGAAATATCAAGTACAACTCAGTTGCCAGTATCAAGTCAAATTTACTCACCACTCAACTAAACTTTAGTAAAAATATAAAGTAAATGTTGTTTAATTATTTCTACATTACAAGTTATATTTAGTTTAACTGAGTAAAGTCAATTATATATTTTCATATACGAGACATTGCTGTCATAAAAATATAAAGTAAATCTTATATATCAGTGATATTTACTGTGATGAAGTCAATAGGTACATTTTATTACATTTATTCTGTTTGACCTTTTAAATTCCTTCTATGTCTGCAGATATATTATTCACTACAATTACGTAAATGTTATTTTGTTTTGATGAATTTGACCAAATCAATGTAATCATTTTCTCTATGCATATACTTTTACCACAAAGCAGCAACTGAAATACAATATATAATGAAATGTTTTATTTTGTTATTAACACCAATGAATCACTAACATTAACATTAAAATTGAAATGTACAATTCAACTGTGTAACATGCATTCAAAGTGAAGCAGCAGCCAAAAATATAACATGGCATTAATGAGAAACATATTCCCATTGATATGCTCTTGCTCTGTTGAAAACGTTTGGAAAAAAATGAAATAAAAATATCATTGTAATTACAGTATACACTGCATTTCTTTAGTTTTCTCCCCAAGATACATAAAGAACAATAAAAGGCCATATCACATGACAAGAAGAAGGTGCTTTTTTAAATATTCAGTTAAAACCTTACAACAGTGCAAATTCACACTTTCAATTCTACTTTACTCTGATGATTCTGACATATGTGAGAAGCACAAGGTAACATGTATCTACTGGGTGTTGGCTGATGTTCCCTCTATGAAGGTGTACATCATCAATGTATGTAGTTGTTTTGTATAAGGCAGATGATGTTAAGAAATGGAGTTATCCTTGAGTGAGAGGATTTGTGCTGTGTGTGCATTCATATTGGGAAGAGTGCGTGTGGTAAAAAAGGGAGACAGAGCAGAGAAAAAGCACAATTTTTACCAAACACACCTGACTCAGTTTGTCCAAGAATGGCCTCAGATTGGTCCCCACGACTCCTCCCTTGGCCTTCATCAGACCGTTTCCCAGTGGCGGCGGGCCAATAGAGGGCGCCGCCCCCTTGAGCCACAAAAATAAAAAATAAATAAAAATTAAAATAAATAAAAAATTAAAAATAATAATAATAATGATAAAAATATCAGTATGTCAATAGTTGTGTGTTTGAAATATGGAATGCAGCCAGTAATATGTGTAAAATATCCTCTGCCTGTCTGAAGCCTCATCAGCTCTGGCCGATAGAGAAAGCGCCCCCAGGAGGCGGGTCGATGTAGCAGTTAAGCCAATTGCTAATTTAAGATATGAATGTATGACATTAAATTCAGCCAATCAGCGTCCTTAAATCGAATCCAAGGAGGGAGATTATTTTATCGCCCCAAGCTCGCCTCTGATAAAATAAGGACTGGGCTCTAGCGGCGCCATTTTTACTAGACGACAATGGCGAGCGCGAACTTTAGTCCTCCAAGACCAAGACCCAACCCTAACTCGGTGGAATCTCTCCTCCAAGATCCGTTTAAGAGGAGAACTTTGTCGGAGAAAGTTGGGGTGAAAGAGCTGGGCCCAGATCAACCTGAGCTCTCAATCAGACAGCAGGCTAGAGAGAAAGGGAAGCAGTATATGGCGGCGGCTTCTCCCGTAGCCGGTACACCGGGAAGGCTTGGCTAGCTGGGTGCACTCATGCTTTTTAAAAGGACGGGGACAGATCCAGCATGGACAGTTACCGGAGTGAGGGATATGAAGCACCTGTCAGAGAAGGTGATGTTTATGTTTCTCTGTAATAATGGTAAGGTATCGACCGACACAACATAGTATCCAGTAGTATCCAAACTGCGCCTGTCGATACCTGCAATCGGTTCTTTTTGTACCCAGATCAAGAGATCAATGACTGTTTCTATGGTTTCGCTTTGTATGGCGGTAAAGCTTGCAGCTTAGTCTGGGGTGGAGTTGGCTGGTCAGCATTCTGAGATTTCTTGTGACCTATCAACATATGGATAATTTAAATATTCAAATGAGCCATGTGTTGATTGCTGATCACCTCAGTTGCTAGGTTACCACCAGGCTGTCAATCAAGCTCTCAGTAACAGAACATAATGTGAGATAATGTCGGTTGTTGGACTGAAATTCTGAAAATGCTCATACAGAAACAGAAGGTGCTGTATTTGTTTTACCCTTTATCTATCCAGATAAAAACATTAAGAACAGTTTCTGTGTGATGGTTATTAGACCTATGTAATCTGAACTGGAAGGGCACGTTGTCATGAGCTGTATCTTGTATATTTATTATTAGCTATGTGGTATGTGTATGCACCTTTATGTAATCTGGTGGGAAAACATTAAAATTTAAAACCGGATCATACCAAACAAATATCTGCTGTGTGTCCCCGTGTATGCAAAGTGTCCTCCTTTTTGATGTGAAGGAAATGGCCACCCTAACACAGAGCAACCGTCGATAACTTCAGGTAATATGTAATATATATATATATAATTCTTCGTTGTACATGTTTGTACAGCTATTAAATAAATATTTGAGCACTTTCAAAATGTATTAGTGGAGTGGTGACATTTACAAAGTAAAAAAATTTATCGAATGAAGTACTCAGTTGGTATCAGTATCGTGTTAAGGGTACTGGTATCGGTACTGGTATCGAACATTTTTAAATGATAGCCAGCCCTACTGACTATTTCACTGAGCACTGGTGTTCTGCAGTTTATGTTAAATTGTATTGCGATGGTTACAGAAACAAAAAAGTATGGCACAGCCCCACCGACAATATTTTTCACCAGCCGCCACTGGGATTCGAATTGAGTTCTGAAGGCATGTTGTAAAACTATTGAGTTTTAATAAAAGATGTTTTGTTGCAGCTCTGACTCTGGTTTTATTTAACAGGTGAAGAAAATCTAATGTTGATGAATTTTGGAGTAACAGCAAGCCTGGTCTCATTCAATATGCATATTTTGCAAAGCTGCTAATGTGAAAAAGAAAAATGAACAGTAAAAACATTCTACAACAACATATTGTATTGTGAAGTATTAACAGCTATTTACTGGCAACTTTAGTTGCCAGGTAACCTCTGTAATTTGAATAGAATACAAGATAATGTTGTAAACTAGATTTTTCCAAGAAAAACAACAACAACAACAACAACAAATTGCTGTAATTTATATTCAACAAAAACCTGTAAAAGTGATCCTGTAATATACTGTAATCCTTTTTACAGTAATTAACAGCAATTTTACTTTACTGGCAACTTTTTCTGCCAGCTATTTACTGTAAATTCTACAGTCAATGTGTTACAGTGTATGCTCGCACTGTGCTTTCATTATAATTCAATTTATTGATCGATAGTTAATAAGTTTTTACCTCTTTCCTCCCGTCTCTCCTGTCCTCGCGACTCCTGGCTCCCTCGCTTCGCGCCACTCAGTGTTTCCAACCAATCAGTGTCTTGCCGGCCGCTCTGACGTTATCTCGTGCTGCATTCAGTGCAGTCGGACATTGGAGATTCACGCTCGTAAATGTCAAATGCCGTAACTTTTCTTTTAATTCGTTGCTGCCAACTGGGGTGGCAGCAGGGGTGGCAAGGCTTTCTTTTAGGGTGGCACTTGCCACCCTATGCCACCCCGGTAGATCCGCCCCTGCACAAGTTGTGTAAAGTTGTTAAGTCGTTCATCTAAGTCATGTTACCAGGATAATATAATAATAATAATAATAATAATAATAATAATAATAATAATATATAGATCAAATATTTTGGTAAAGTTAAAAAGGGCAAAGGTATTTTTGTAATGATGGCCTGTTATTGTTATGTATACTTTGTGTTTAAGAATTTAGTAAAAATGTGAACAGCTTGGGCTTAAAAGTATTAATGCTACTGTAAATGTGGTGTTGGACCTAAATAGCAGTCACTGTTGGTGAACAATGGTACAAATTAGGAGTTTGAATTTGATTTCTGTTTCATTCAGCAGTCATTTTGTACATTTGTAAAATGTCAGTCCAGTGGGTTAGTATATGAACCTTAAAGCTTGATGTCATGTAAATTGCAAAATGAAGATTGTTGTGAACAAAACACTAAGTTGGTTTAAATGAAGTGAAAAAGAAAGATTCTGTTAAATAAAAACAGAGAACAGCCTGCTGAGCGATCACAAGTAACGTCTCCTGTCTCTGCTTTTCCTGCACAAAACAGGATACTATACCTGCTTACGGGTAACTCATGCTTGAGGCCTGTAACATTTTGATAGTTGTTTTATGATTTAATAATCAGTGAGTAACTTTTGGATGTTTTTTCTTCATGTTGCCATCTTGAGCTGTTTTTCCTCTTTGTACAGGAAGAGAAGTTAGACACAGTGAATCTTTTACTCCTTTCCAGTCAGTTTTTATCCATTTGAATTTGACATTTTCAGTGTGTGAGTGGAGAGGACTACAACTGCATGTTATTGTGCAATCCTGTGTTGTATAATGACAATAAAACAGAACTTTAAACCCTCGATAACCCCCTCCCTCTTCTTCCTGATTCAAACACAGCGAGCTACACTCTGTTCATGTATTTCCTTGTTCCCTCCCCCTTCAGATCTACAGTTTGTAGATGGGTGTAACCAACATGAGCAAGAGCTGACAGGCCCCATTCACTGCAGAGACACATGTTGTTGAGATCAGAGCTCAACCCGGCCTCATTTATAAGGAAGTGAAACTCAGACAGTCGTTGTCACTGAGAGGTGAAATGGCGCAGAAAGGAGTTCAGCTGGACCGAGAAACCTTCTCTTGTTCCATCTGTCTGGATCTACTGAAGGATCCGGTGACTACTCCCTGTGGACACAGCTACTGCATGAACTGTATTAAAAGCTACTGGGATGAAGAGGATGAGAAGAAAATCCACAGCTGCCCTCAGTGTAGGCAGACCTTCACACCGAGGCCTGTCCTGGTAAAAAGCACCATGTTTGCAGCTTTACTGGAGGAACTGAAGAAGACTGGACTCCAAGCTGCTCCTGCTGATCTCTGCTATGCTGGACCTGAAGATGTGGCCTGTGATGTCTGCACTGGGAGAAAACTGAAAGCCCTCAAGTCCTGTCTGTTCTGTCTGGTTTCTTACTGTGAGAAACACCTCCAGCCTCATTATGATGTGGCTCAGTTTAAGAAACACAAGCTGGTGGACCCCTCCAAGAAGCTCCAGGAGAACATCTGCTCTCGTCATGATGAGGTGATGAAGATCTTCTGCCGTACTGATCAGCAGTGTATCTGTTATCTCTGCTTGATGGAGGAACATAAAGGCCACGACACAGTCTCAGCTGCAGCAGAAAGGACTGAGAGGCAGAGAGAGCTCGAGGTGAGTCGACAAAACATCCAGCAGAGAATCCAGGACAGAGAGAAAGATGTGAAGGAGCTTCAACGGGAGGTGGAGGCTATCAATCGCTCTGCTGATAAAGCAGTGGAGGACAGTGAGAAGATCTTCACTCAGCTGATCCGTCTCATGGAGAAAAGAAGCTCTGATGTGAAGCAGCAGGTCAGATCCCAGCAGGAAACTGAAGTGAGTCGAGTCAAAGAGCTTCAGGAGAAGCTGGAGCAGGAGATCACTGAGCTGAAGAGGAAAGACGCTGAGATGAAGAAGCTGTCACACACAGAGGACCACACTCAGTTTCTACACAACTACCCCTCACTGTCAGCACTCAGTGAATCTACATCCAGCATCAATATCCGTCCTCTGAGGTACTTTGAGGATGTGACAGCGGCTGTGTCAGAGCTCAGAGATAAACTACAGGACGTTCTGAGGGACAAATGGACAAACGTCTCACTGACAGTGACTGAAGTGGATGTTTTACTGTCACAACCAGAGCCCAAGACCAGAGCTGGATTCTTACAATATTCACGTGAACTCACACTGGATCCAAACACAGCAAACACACTGCTGTTATTATCTGAGGGGAACAGAAAAGTAACAAAAATGAGTCAACAACAGTCTTATTCTAGTCACCCAGACAGATTCACTGAATATTATCAGGTCCTGAGTAGAGAGAGTCTGACTGGACGTTGTTACTGGGAGGTGGAGTGGAGAGGGAGAGGAGTTGGTGTAGCAGTCGCATACAAGAATATCAGCAGAGCAGGGAGCTCGAATGAATGTTTATTTGGACGCAATAACAAATCTTGGTCATTATATTATTACAATAACAGTTATAACTTTTATTACAACAATGTCCAAACTCCTGTCTCAGGTCCTCAGTCCTCCAGAGTTGGAGTGTATCTGGATCACAGTGCAGGTATTCTGTCCTTCTACAGCGTCTCTGAAACCATGACTCTCCTCCACAGAGTCCAGACCACATTCACTCAGTCTCTCTATGCTGGACTTTGTCTTTATCTTGAATCCACTGCTGAGTTCTATAAACTGAAATAGACAGAAGTCATTTCAGGGACTTTGTGTTAAACTCTGAGTTTGAATCCTTAAACTGATTTTGTCTTCATGTTTGTTGCTGAGAGCTGATTGTTGTGGCGTTTCTTCACTGCACAGAGATCAGCTGTCAATCAAACATTGTGGGCGGTACTTTGACATCTTCTCATTAGTTGTCCTGTAAATGTTTGAGTGTGTTTAGGTGGCGCTCCTTCCTGTGTCTGTTCAGCCATACATTTTTTGGTGTAGTAATATTTATTAGGTTAACTGTCACAATTGTTATTTTCTAATTGTAAGTATCAGTGAGAACTGGAATTATTCAAGTAAAACTATATATGTCTTTCATGTAATAAATAAACTGTGTGGGAAGAGTAAGTTTTATTGTGTATTTTCACATAATATTCAAAGGTTTCATAGTCATTGCCCATGAACTTAGAAATACCAAGTAAGTTTTAATAGTGTTTGTAATAGTGTTTTGAATCCGGGACTGACTGTATAATTAATAGTTCGCTAGATGCTGTGGATAAATGGCGGGTTTGCCAAAATGATGAGTTTCCTTCGCATAATGAACTCAAGGCAACGACAGAGTACACAACCGCTACACATAGGAGGGGAAGGGAGGAGAGAAAACGTTTCAAATATCCGCAGCGTCGGTTTGGAGAGCCTCTACCAGACCTCACCAAAACCCTGCTGCTAATCATTATTTAAGCTAAAGAGGAAGCTATGGTTTTTGTTCATTTGCAGTGTACTCGTAGTTTGCCACAAATCTAAAATCTTACTGAGACAGAGCAAACAGAGGTCAGGAGAGATGTTCATTCCCACAAAATGTCACTCAGTTTATCAGGATAAATATGATTTCATTTATTGGCATTTCAGATTTGTTTCTTACTGTGGCTGTATATTTTTATTCCATATATGAAAATACTTTATGTGTCTTATTTCAACTAAAAGAACCACCACTTGTAGAAATGATGCACTTTCCATCTTTTTGAGTTGTTATAGAGCTACTGATGAGCCTTAAGTATCTGAAATTCAGATTCATTTGTGGAAATTGGAAAAAATTCAAATGATCTATCCAAAAACATTTCCTGTGATCATTTTCTTCCACATGCTTCATAAGGACCATCACCTTGTTTGGATCCCTTTCTTTCTAATCCCCTCGTCTATATTTTGCTCATAATTTGATATGAAGCCTCATTGTTCTCTATTCTGATTCCGTTTACACTGTTTCAATTTGGATTCTGCATTATTCTTGATGCATATGACACAGCTCTCTCTCAACAACGTGAATCTAGACCAGCAATGCTCTTGGAGGAGAGGAACAGAATCACAGCGGCAAAAATGCAGGATTTTCTTCATTTAAGATTTAACACATGTGGAAATGGGTGTAATGTTTTAGATCAGAGCCATATTTTCAAATATTATCCAAAATACATTGGTTTGACAGTGGTACAGTTCATTTTGGTTACATGATCCTCTAGTTTTAATGTAGTATTTCTTGTAGTATTCTGTAGTTTTAATGTATTATTTTGTCTTTGTGTTTTTGTCCTTAAGCCCAAAGCAACAACTTTGTACAGTTGACACAGTGCCATCTCAAACAGCAACTACAGCAAGCTGTGTCACAAGAAAAGCCATCTGGCTATTCAGGTAAAAACAAAATTGTGTAGTGCTTTGCAATTCATAAGTTGTAAGAGGTTTACCATCATCACAGAATATACATACTATTCCAAATGAAAATGAAGCAGAATATGTACTATGCACCTGAACATGGATTCACATATATTTTACAGGATATCAGCAGAGAGGAAGTTCAAGAGGACCAGGCTGAGCAAGTCCTGAGGATCTGTGTCTTCCACACAAGTGAAGAAGATGAAGGTGCATCCGACACTGATGTGTCCATTGTTATTGAAGGGACTGAGGTACTTGACAACTATGGAAGTGTTACAAAGGCCTGTCTCCTGCTCATGAGCATCATTTATGCCATGAATTTGAGTTACCCCCCAAAAACAAAGTACACTTTGGAAGTTTTTCAAAAGCTTCTTCTAGAGCTTGATGTCCTTAAGCTGTCCCCGAAAATCCTGTCTCTGCGAAACAAACTTGAGTCTGAGTGCACATGTATACGGCACAGTTGTTAATGTGGCTATTTGTCTATTTTCTTATTTTTCTCTCGTTTTAATGATGTCATTTTTATTTGAACTTGTTGCACTGTATTAAATACTGTATGTGGCCATGTGGAGTGGCTACGTTTTGGGGACAAAAGAAAAGAAGTTAGATCAGCATTTTCAAGTTAAACCAGAGGTTCTCAACTGGTGGCTCGTGGGGCCATTTTTAATGGGTCACGGATGTGAGTGTGGGCATGAAAAGAGCGAGGGGCCAAATATCGCACTTTTTAGTGTCAAGATGCTCTGCTTTTTGTAGGATATTACTCATGATACAGAAACAGACGTTTAGAACCTCAGAGCAAAACACTGTTCTTTAAGATAAAAAGGAATAGTAAGCATGTCTTTTAAGATGCACCAGCATGTCAAATGTTTTCCAGAGTTTAAGGTTAAAAAACCTCTCCAAACGATAGGCTACGTATGCTCTATGCAAACAGTTCCTGAACTTGTCCTTGTGCCTTTAACAAGCTACCTCAAACCCATTTTAGCCACCCTAAGATGAAATTTCTGTCATCGTCTACTCACCCCGATGCCGATAGAAGGACTCATCATGCTCTTCTGGGAGTTTGCCCAGATGTTTGTTTCTCACAAAACTGCATTGAACGGCAACTTGGCTTCAAACATCCAAAAAATGTCTCCATATTGCTCATCTGAAGTAATCCAAGTGTCCTGCAGCTTACACATTCCTAGATGTTTTGAAAAACAGAACAAAATTGTGTTTTGGCTTTGTTTGCTCTGCTTTGCTTCCACTGTGGTGCTGCGTGAACACGGATGGGCTAGCTGGAAGTTAGTAGTGTGTAAGTTTGTGTGCGGCGTTGGAAGGAGCACGCATTGGAAGAGCAGCAGAGCAAATACAGCTGAAAACACAAGTTTGTTATGTTTTGTACAAACGTCTTGGCATGTGTGAGCTACAGGACACTTGGATTACCTCAGACAAGCAGTATGGAGACATTTTATTGATTATTGATGTATTTTTGGACTTTTGATGCTAAGATACCGCTCACTGCAGTTGAGTGGAAAAAGGTCTCTCAAACTCGCAGAAGAACACGGATGTTAACAAAACTTCACCAATCCTTCTCTTGACAAAGGGGTGAGTAAATAATAACAAAAAAATCATCTTAGGGTGAACTATACCTTGTTGTTGTTTTTGCCATGCAAACTTGCTGGAAAATGTTTTACTGAAAAAATATTTTTTCACTTAAGAAAAATAAATGGGTTGTTAAATTAAACAGTTTTGTTTTTAAAGTCATTGTTTCAATAAACAAAAACATTAAGAACAAATTTAGGCAATTTAAACTGCAGAAAAATGATGTAAAATGTTGTGTAAATGTTACTTAAATATAGTCCATAAATAAAAGTTAGACAAAGTATTTAAAAATGACCTTGAAAAGCCATTGGTTTTAGGTGAGATTGTTCAGTTTGAAGCAGTCAGAGTTGAAGTAAAAACGTACAAAGAGTAGAGAGAGTAAAATTCAATAACCATATTAATAAACATCAGTAAATTACCTGAGGTTTGCTAGTAAAAGAGACTTATATCTGCGAGTAAAGTTTACTTGAAGATTGCCCTTGTAGAATTTACTTACAATTTCTAAGTGCAAAAAACTTTCCTAGGTTTTTCCAAGTAAATATCACTCCAAATGTTTTTCAGTGTAGAGGTTATCACTGCTCATGATGGCTTTTGTTTAGCTGATCTGACATTTCTCTGCTCTCTAAATATATATATATATATATATATATATATATGTTATATTTGTGTTGATGTATTTGTATGTTGTTGTTTCTCTTTCACTGCATAGATCCTTAAATTTAAAGCAGCAGACCTTCCTTTATTGTAGATAGTTTGTTCTTATCATTTTGTACATTTCTAAAGAAATCTGTAATTACATTTATTACATTATTTTAACATTACAATTTGCTAGAGGACATTTGTAGTTGTTGTCTATGTACAAATGAGGAAATGTGAGGTGTTACACAAATGGAATCAACATGATCATAATCAATAAAGAGATAAACAGCTGCTGTGCTCAAGAGGTTTGTATTTGATCCTCAATTTGAAACAAAGAAATGCATCTAAAAGAGTGGTGATCAGGGTTCCTGTAACTGTGATTGATTTACTGCAGCATCACAGGTAAAGTTACTCCACCTTTGTCCAGTACTGAAGTATTAAGCATCAATGACAACGTCAGATTGATTTAGTAAATCAAGCATCAAACTATTTTAAACACAGCCTCCTGTAGCTTCAGTTACTAGCTGAGTAAAAAGTAAAGCACTCTGTGTGGGTCCACATTTACATGAAGCACCGAGGGAGCTCATTGGATTAAAAAAGTCCGTTTCAATTTAAAGTGTGAGCCGCTGTGAGGTGGAAGAACTGCCTTTATGAGTGGAAGTGAAGCTGTGGCTAACTGTGGGGGGAAACTGAGACTCTTGTGAGGGTAAAGAGCAGCAGGTCGGTGACTTTGTGCTGATTTTATACTTAAATATCTCAGTGGTCCCTGAAGGCAACAGTCTGTGTGTTCATTTAGTCACAAAGCAGAATGTGATAATAAAATGTTGTCTTATAGATCAGCTGTGATTCTGATAACATGCTCTTCTACTGCTACTACCTTTACTACGACTACTGTATGACTGCACATCATTTTTATTACAGTAATAATGATCAATATTATGTATCTGTCACTTTGACCAAGTGGCCAGTGACATTAAAGAATAGTAGTTTCCCAGCATGCTCTGTGTTGTGCTGCTGCTGCTGTTTCTGTTGTGTTTGACTGGTCCTCGCTCAGAGGCCGAGGTGCGTTCACTGACCTGGTTCAATGATAACAGCAGTGATGACTGATTCACTGATGTCTGTCTGTGTGTGTCTGGCTCCACCTGCTGTTTCTTATTTTAATTACAGAGGACAATCTACACTGAGGAACTTGTGCACTCTTTTTATTATTTCCCTTCACTACAAAGAGTCTCTGTGATACAACATTGATATGGTGAGATACTGCAGTACTACTTCTTGTCAAACACTATCAGTACACTGCACCAAGTATCTATGTTTCTATTGCACACATGCTCTCAATCTGTGCTTGGACCCCCTTTCTATCATTGAGTAAACTAAGTGACATATTTTATGGATCATTCATGTTATATTCAATGCATAACAGTAAGAGTACAGAACAACTGATACACGGTACAATAACCACAGTGAACACAATAACTGCAGGATGTTTGTGTAAAATGAGCAGTTTGGAGGAATTTGGAGCAAATTATTTCCTTAATTTAAGAGACGAGTTTTCCTGATACTTTTATGTACTTTTTATACAATCCTCTGTTTGTATTTAGTATTTTATTGAGTTTTAACAGTCAATTAATAGACTTTTATTTAACAAATTCAGTGTTTCTTCTTCTTAAATCAGCTCTTTGGGTGTTTTAACTGCGTAGACTTCTTTTCTAATGCAGGACGAGGCCATTTAGCAGAGATATTTGAACCAGTAGCCTCAAATCCCCAAATAGTATTTTCAACATAAGAGTTGAATAATAATTGTAATCTCTCCTCTACAATCTTTTCCCACGTGACCTGAATGCAGCATCAGGCTGTGACTCCTGTGAGCACACTGACAAAGGAAGATACACAAGAGGGCGCCTTCATCCTGCTAACCAGGGATGTAATGGAGGTTAAAGCACCTCAACTCACTTTGTCTCCACTTTTAGTTCAGAACATGTTTTTATGACAATAAAAGATTTATAGTAAAAGTTCATTGTGTCATACATGGTGACAAACGGTGTCCAACCAGTAAAAGTGCAGATACAATCTCTGTGTGGCTTCTTTAAAAATAGATTCAGTTCTCTGTGTGAAGTTAAGGTGGCCATCAAACACAGTTCCAACATATTTTAAACTACTGACAGTTTCTACAGTGGATCCAGTGAGCAGAGCTGGTCCTGACCTCCCTGGGGCCCGAAGCAAAATTCTGTTAGGGGGCCCTCCTTTCTGACCCATGAACCCTGTTAACTATTTGCCACACAGTCCCTGAGTGCTCCCACTACAATTGGGATGTTTACTCCATCTGTCAGTGTGAGAATCAGTAGATCTATACAGAACAGAATGAGGTACAAACAAACTATATTTATTCAATGGAATATGTTCTATAGAATATTAATTAGATATTAACACTATAGACAATATATATGTAGAAAATAATTCAAATATATATACTGTTGTTAATTCATCTTAAGTGTTCTCTAATGTCTGTAAATATTAAATTTGGGGTAATGACACTGATCCTGGATCAGCATTTAAATGTACCTTTGAGTTTATTGTAAGGTATTCTTATTATACTGCAGTGGAGAACAGAGTGACACATCTCAAACCATAGTGGACACAAAAATACTAATCTTGATCTCATAAATTAAGACTTTCTACTTCACTTGTTGAATATTGTAACTGTGTTATCTTGTGACCAGTTAAAGTCATCAGAAATCAGTATTCAGCAGCTTATTTTAAACTAAAATAAAGAATCTCCAGAGTATACCCATACCCATGTTTGCCCATGTGATGAGTCAGTGTGCATAGTAGGGCAATTAACTGAATGACAGTGTGTTCCTGGTGAAAACAAGATATTTTCTTCATGAACATTGTACCAAATGCAGAGAATTGTGTGTAGTGTTTTGAAAAAAGTGTGTTTTAGAACTGCAATTTGAGTGTAAAGCAGGAATTGTGTTTGTAGTTTAGCAGAATTGGTTCAGGGGGTCGGTGCATGAGTTACATGTTGTGGTCATTGTGTCTCAAGTACCAGTAATTGTGTGTAAACAATTGAGAAAAACTGTAATACAAAATATAACACAGACACACACAGACACAGACACACACACACACACACACACACACACAAAAAAAACAACCTTTATTTTGTTCATTTTTACCAGTAGAGCGCGATCGACTGGTTGGGCACTCCTGGATTAAATGTTACTCAGTGTTTTCAGGTTTATGTGCAGTAACGATTAATCATTTAAATAGCATGAGTACATGTGTAATAAAAGTTACTATTCTTACACAGTTCATCTATTATATGAATAAAATTCAAATGTTTAGTTAAGAAATTCTAGTTCTCACTGAATCTTAATTTCACAATATAACAATTATGACTGTTAATTTAATATATGTTACTATATAAAAAAGTCAGTTTTTTGAGTGTATAATTATTATCTTTATTTATTTATATTTTAAAAGTACTTTGTTCTTGTGTGATTTTATATTTTATGCACCAATGCACCAAGACAAATTCCTCGTATGTGTAAAAACCGACCTGGCAATGAACCAGTTCTGAATCTGATTCTACGTGGTGAGTAAAAGGGCTAAAGTGCATAAAGGACTTTAATTTAGACAATGAGTTTGCATCCATTGGTCATTAAGCCTAAAGCACAATCTACCCCACACTTTCTTTTCTTTATATGCAGCTGAGGCACTTGAGGGAAAACATTCACACTTTACAGCTTCCATTTAAAATAATAGTCATATTGCACAAATCCTCTTCTGTTATTGTCTTTGTAAAGTTTTTAATATGTTAATGTTCATTTCCTGTTGTTCTGTTTGTGCTTTTTGACTTCCAGTTCTTGTTTTCTTTCTTTATATTTTCATTGTTCTGTGTTTATTGTTGAGCAGCAAGATAATAAGACAAATTCCTTCTATGGAAAACCTACTTGGCAATAAAACTCATACTGATTCTGATATCTTGTAGTTTCAATTAATTAGATTAGCAAGTTAAAATGATTAAATCATTAATAATGATTAATGGATTGTTTTTTCATTTGTTATAATCAGTTTAATCAATTTATTTACTCTTTTACATTCGTTTCAAATGTTTTGATAACTTATAATCAGTGATTGCATTTTAGATGTTTTTCTTCATGTTGCCATCTTGAGCTGTTTTTCCTCTTTGTACAGGAAGAGAAGTTAGTGTAGGACCTTGTCCTCGTCTTCCTCTACAAGAGACGCTTTATCCGTCTCTTAATTCAACAATCATCGTATTATTTTGATTCTGTTCCACCAGGAGAGTTTTCAAGGCCTTCTTTCCCTTTGACCTTTTTGACCCAGGAGGGGAGGTGAGACTGTGGCGCCGACAGTCTCCTGCACAGAGAGCCTGGTTCTTTTCAGATTCTCAGATGGGATCTCTAAGGTGTCAATTTGTTTTATCCTCTTTAACAGAACACTGACTTCTCCACAGATCTGAATGACACTCCTCACTCAGGTTTTGGGAAACGCTTGTTGTTCTACAAAAGATGGGTTAATAATTAAGTGCCTTTTTGATTGTAAATCAGGGTTAGATATCCCTGAAATGTGTTTACATCTCTTTTAGTCTGACAGGTTCACGTCCAGAGAGAAACTCCTCTGAAATCCACATCTGGTCTCCTGTTACTCCCTTTCCCCCTATCCTTTAAGGTGATTTATGAGAGGTCCATGTACTAGCCCTGACATTCCAATACTGATAGCAGAAACAGCATTTTGACTGATATAGATTTAGTTCTAATTTAATACTATTGTAAAATTTCATCTCCTCCTAATTAACAGATTGCCATCCAGCATGAGAAGGTCGCAAATGTAATGTTCGTCTGATGTTTCTGTCTTCAGATTGGACTGAGTTACAAAATCATGTGTAAAATGTCTGAATGTTTGATGGAGCCACAGCGCCACCTTTTGGTAAGATTCTGGTATAGTTGTAAGAGGACTTTCAAAACAAACTTTGTTTTATAATTGTGTATTATTCCAAATAGTAAATGCCGGACACATCATTTTTGTAACAAGGATTAAGCTAGAACTATACAAAATATGTACAATCCCTCAGTGCTGTTTTATATGCGTGTTTAATGATTATGATTTAATTATTTTAATCAGTTCTACTTTTCCTTTACGTCAAGTAATTTCGGTTATGTTATGTTAAAACATGTGAACTATGTATTAAGTCATGGTGGGTTCTGTGAATGGAGAATTATGATCTTGAAACTTTTAGAGACGATAGGAATAAATTATAAAGTTATGAATATCAAAATATCGGTAAAGGAAGTTACGCGATACGCCTTCAGATTAAAATATATAAGGGATAGACTCCGGTCACTCCCTCTCTTCTGCTCTCTTCTGCTCTTTTTCTTACTCTTCTGTCCTAAAATATTTCGTCCTCCTTCTTACTTTTAATTTCCGTACTTTACTTCGATTTGCGACACGTGTTGAATTTTTCCTCAAGTAATAAATTGCTGTGCTGAAGTACTTTCCTAAGTACTTTTATTTTGAAAGCTCAAGACACAAACGAATTTCTTCTTTTATATTTTTGTAGTCTTATATATAAGATATATAATATATTATATATATATCGTCAAGTATTGTCGCCTGATTCACAGAAAGTGAATTTAATCTAATTCTTGGACTTTCTTGGAGAATTCGCCAGGCCAGCGATTCATCCTCCAGTTAATTTCAAACAAGAAGCTGAATTAGTTTACAGTCAAAACTGAAGACCAACCACTCTAAGACATTTATCATCAGCCAGAAGGACGTCGCAGTAGTTGACTGCTCAAGAAGACGTATAAATGTTTCCAGCCGAACAAAGACATTATTCTCCAGCCACCTTGCCCCCAACGCTCACTAGAGCACACGCCGCGCTGGGCCTTTTGGAAAGATTGCCACTGGAACCAGGGACTACAACTCCCTTCGGCCTGTTGGATCAGTGACGCAAAGCCGCAGTTGAGTTAAAAGCCAAGGACCTGGAATCCTTCCAAGTTCCATCTACAAACAAAGTAGGCTGACTCTCCGGTACACGGCCGGATTCACACACATGAAAAAGAGCTGGTGTCTGTCTGTAAGCTTTGATTCCCATCTTTTACGTTTAAGAGAATTTTAGATTAGGGCCTCTCAGTTCTAAAATTTACTCTTGTAATATTTTAAACTTACTGCCGCATCGCATAATAGTAATAATTCATATATTGTCCACATATTCTGTTACTTGTTGTTGTTTGTTTGCATTATCACTTCATGCTATTTACTCTGCATTAGTTTAGTTAATAAACATATATAACTATGTCCTTGTCGGTGCAGGTTTGATTTGATGCGGGGAAATCGATGAATCGTGTAAAAGAAATCACTACTTCAGAAACATGAGATTAAATATAGATTTTGAAATTTAATAAATTGATTTGAAATTGATTTGATTAGATCTGTGGAATAATGTCCTCCAATTATTCCAGTAACTAAACAACGGAGGTGGTGCCCCATTTTGAGTGTATTATTAATCACCAGTGATTAATTACCTTTCTAATTAAATAGTAGTGTAACCCCTACATTAGACACAGTGAATCTTTTACTCCTTTCCAGTCAGTTTTTATCCATTTGAATTTGACATGAGTGGAGAGGACTACAACTGCATGTTATTGTGCAATCCTGTGTTGTATAATGACAATAAAACAGAACTTTAAACCCTCGATAACCCCTCCCTCTTCTTCCTGATTCAAACACAGCGAGCTACACTCTGTTCATGTATTTCCTTGTTCCCTCCCCCTTCAGATCTACAGTTTGTAGATGGGTGTAACCAACATGAGCAAGAGCTGACAGGCCCCATTCACTGCAGAGACACATGTTGTTGAGATCAGAGCTCAACCCGGCCTCATTTATAAGGAAGTGAAACTCAGACAGTCGTTGTCACTGAGAGGTGAAATGGCGCAGAAAGGAGTTCAGCTGGACCGAGAAACCTTCTCTTGTTCCATCTGTCTGGATCTACTGAAGGATCCGGTGACTACTCCCTGTGGACACAGCTACTGCATGAACTGTATTAAAAGCTACTGGGATGGAGAGGATGAGAAGAAAATCCACAGCTGCCCTCAGTGTAGGCAGACCTTCACACCGAGGCCTGTCCTGGTAAAAGCACAATGTTAGCAGCTTTAGTGGAGGAACTGAAGAAGACTGGACTCCAAGCTGCTCCTGCTGATCTCTGCTATGCTGGACCTGAAGATGTGGCCTGTGATGTCTGCACTGGGAGAAAACTGAAAGCCCTCAAGTCCTGTCTGGTCTGTCTGGTTTCTTATTGTGAGACACACCTCCAGCCTCATTATGATGTGGCTCAGTTAAAGAAACACAAGCTGGTGGACCCCTCCAAGAAGCTCCAGGAGAACATCTGCTCTTGTCATGATGAGGTGATGAAGATCTTCTGCCGTACTGATCAGCAGTGTATCTGTTATCTCTGCTTGATGGATAAACATAAAGGCCACGACACAGTCTCAGCTGCAGCAGAAAGGACTGAGAGGCAGAGAGAGCTCGAGGTGAGTCGACAAAACATCCAGCAGAGAATCCAGGACAGAGAGAAAGATGTGAAGGAGCTTCAACGGGAGGTGGAGGCTATCAATCGCTCTGCTGATAAAGCAGTGGAGGACAGTGAGAAGATCTTCACTCAGCTGATCCGTCTCATGGAGAAAAGAAGCTCTGATGTGAAGCAGCAGGTCAGATCCCAGCAGGAAACTGAAGTGAGTCGAGTCAAAGAGCTTCAGGAGAAGCTGGAGCAGGAGATCACTGAGCTGAAGAGGAAAGACGCTGAGATGAAGAAGCTGTCACACACAGAGGACCACACCCAGTTTCTACACAACTACCCCTCACTGTCAGCACTCAGTGAATCTACATCCAGCATCAATATCCGTCCTCTGAGGTACTTTGAGGATGTGACAGCGGCTGTGTCAGAGCTCAGAGATAAACTACAGGACGTTCTGAGGGACAAATGGACAAACGTCTCACTGACAGTGACTGAAGTGGATGTTTTACTGTCACAACCAGAGCCCAAGACCAGAGCTGGATTCTTACAATATTCACGTGAACTCACACTGGATCCAAACACAGCAAACACACGGCTGTTATTATCTGAGGGGAACAGAAAAGTAACATTAATGAGTCAACAACAGTCTTATTCTAGTCACCCAGACAGATTCACTGGATGGGAGCAGGTCCTGAGTAGAGAGAGTCTGACTGGACGTTGTTACTGGGAGGTGGAGTGGAGAGGGAGAGGAGTTGATGTAGCAGTCGCATACAAGAATATCAGCAGAGCAGGGAGCTCAGATGAATGTGGATTTGGATACAATAACAAATCTTGGTCATTAGATTGTGACAATAACAGTTATAACTTTTGGTACAACAATGTCTCAACTCCTGTCTCAGGTCCTCAGTCCTCCAGAGTTGGAGTGTATCTGGATCACAGTGCAGGTATTCTGTCCTTCTACAGCGTCTCTGAAACCATGACTCTCCTCCACAGAGTCCAGACCACATTCACTCAGCCTCTCTATGCTGGACTTTGGCTTTATTACAGTGTTGGAGCCACTGCTGAGTTCTATAAACTGAAATAGACAGAAGTCATTTCAGGGACTTTGTGTTAAACTCTGAGTTTGAATCCTTAAACTGATTTTGTCTTCATGTTTGTTGCTGAGAGCTGATTGTTGTGGCGTTTCTTCAGTGCACAGAGATCAGCTGTCAATCAAACATTGTGGGCGGTACTTTGACATCTTCTCATTAGTTGTCCTGTAAATGTTTGAGTGTGTTTAGGTGGCGCTCCTTCCTGTGTCTGTTCAGCCATACATTTTTTGGTGTAGTAATATTTATTAGGTTAACTGTCACAATTGTTATTTTCTAATTGTAAGTATCAGTGAGAACTGGAATTATTCAAGTAAAACTATATATGTCTTTCATGTAATAAATAAACTGTGTGGGAAGAGTAAGTTTTATTGTGTATTTTCACATAATATTCAAAGGTTTCATAGTCATTGCCCATGAACTTAGAAATACCAAGTAAGTTTTAATAGTGTTTGTAATAGTGTTTTGAATCCGGGACTGACTGTATAATTAATAGTTCGCTAGATGCTGTGGATAAATGGCGGGTTTGCCAAAATGATGAGTTTCCTTCGCATAATGAACTCAAGGCAACGACAGAGTACACAACCGCTACACATAGGAGGGGAAGGGAGGAGAGAAAACGTTTCAAATATCCGCAGCGTCGGTTTGGAGAGCCTCTACCAGACCTCACCAAAACCCTGCTGCTAATCATTATTTAAGCTAAAGAGGAAGCTATGGTTTTTGTTCATTTGCAGTGTACTCGTAGTTTGCCACAAATCTAAAATCTTACTGAGACAGAGCAAACAGAGGTCAGGAGAGATGTTCATTCCCACAAAATGTCACTCAGTTTATCAGGATAAATATGATTTCATTTATTGGCATTTCAGATTTGTTTCTTACTGTGGCTGTATATTTTTATTCCATATATGAAAATACTTTATGTGTCTTATTTCAACTAAAAGAACCACCACTTGTAGAAATGATGCACTTTCCATCTTTTTGAGTTGTTATAGAGCTACTGATGAGCCTTAAGTATCTGAAATTCAGATTCATTTGTGGAAATTGGAAAAAATTCAAACGATCTATCCAAAAACATTTCCTGTGATCATTTTCTTCCACATGCTTCATAAGGACCATCACCTTGTTTGGATCCCTTTCTTTCTAATCCCCTCGTCTATATTTTGCTCATAATTTGATATGAAGCCTCATTGTTCTCTATTCTGATTCCGTTTACACTGTTTCAATTTGGATTCTGCATTATTCTTGATGCATATGACACAGCTCTCTCTCAACAACGTGAATCTAGACCAGCAATGCTCTTGGAGGAGAGGAACAGAATCACAGCGGCAAAAATGCAGGATTTTCTTCATTTAAGATTTAACACATGTGGAAATGGGTGTAATGTTTTAGATCAGAGCCATATTTTCAAATATTATCCAAAATACATTGGTTTGACAGTGGTACAGTTCATTTTGGTTACATGATCCTCTAGTTTTAATGTAGTATTTCTTGTAGTATTCTGTAGTTTTAATGTATTATTTTGTCTTTGTGTTTTTGTCCTTAAGCCCAAAGCAACAACTTTGTACAGTTGACACAGTGCCATCTCAAACAGCAACTACAGCAAGCTGTGTCACAAAAAAAGCCATCTGGCTATTCAGGTAAAAACAAAATTGTGTAGTGCTTTGCAATTCATAAGTTGTAAGAGGTTTACCATCATCACAGAATATACATACTATTCCAAATGAAAATGAAGCAGAATATGTACTATGCACCTGAACATGGATTCACATATATTTTACAGGATATCAGCAGAGAGGAAGTTCAAGAGGACCAGGCTGAGCAAGTCCTGAGGATCTGTGTCTTCCACACAAGTGAAGAAGATGAAGGTGCATCCGACACTGATGTGTCCATTGTTATTGAAGGGACTGAGGTACTTGACAACTATGGAAGTGTTACAAAGGCCTGTCTCCTGCTCATGAGCATCATTTATGCCATGAATTTGAGTTACCCCCAAAAACAAAGTACACTTTGGAAGTTTTTCAAAAGCTTCTTCTAGAGCTTGATGTCCTTAAGCTGTCCCCGAAAATCCTGTCTCTGCGACACAAACTTGAGTCTGAGTGCACATGTATACGGCACAGTTGTTAATGTGGCTATTTGTCTATTTTCTTATTTTTCTCTCGTTTTAATGATGTCATTTTTATTTGAACTTGTTGCACTGTATTAAATACTGTATGTGGCCATGTGGAGTGGCTACGTTTTGGGGACAAAAGAAAAGAAGTTAGATCAGCATTTTCAAGTTAAACCAGAGGTTCTCAACTGGTGGCTCGTGGGGCCATTTTTAATGGGTCACGGATGTGAGTGTGGGCATGAAAAGAGCGAGGGGCCAAATATCGCACTTTTTAGTGTCAAGATGCTCTGCTTTTTGTAGGATATTACTCATGATACAGAAACAGACGTTTAGAACCTCAGAGCAAAACACTGTTCTTTAAGATAAAAAGGAATAGTAAGCATGTCTTTTAAGATGCACCAGCATGTCAAATGTTTTCCAGAGTTTAAGGTTAAAAAGCCTTTCCAAACGATAGGCTACGTATGCTCTATGCAAACAGTTCCTGAACTTGTCCTTGTGCCTTTAACAAGCTACCTCAAACCCATTTTAGCCACCCTAAGATGAAATTTCTGTCATCGTCTACTCACCCCGATGCCGATAGAAGGACTCATCATGCTCTTCTGGGAGTTTGCCGAGATGTTTGTTTCTCACAAAACTGCATTGAACGGCAACTTGGCTTCAAACATCCAAAAAATGTCTCCATATTGCTCATCTGAAGTAATCCAAGTGTCCTGCAGCTTACACATTCCTAGATGTTTTGAAAAACAGAACAAAATTGTGTTTTGGCTTTGTTTGCTCTGCTTTGCTTCCACTGTGGTGCTGCGTGAACACGGATGGGCTAGCTGGAAGTTAGTAGTGTGTAAGTTTGTGTGCGGCGTTGGAAGGAGCACGCATTGGAAGAGCAGCAGAGCAAACACAGCTGAAAACACAAGTTTGTTATGTTTTGTACAAACGTCTTGGCATGTGTGAGCTACAGGACTGAATTAAAGTGTTCTCTAATGTCAGTAAATATTAAATTTGGGGGTAATGACACTGATCCTGGATCAGCATTTAAATGTACCTTTGAGTTTATTGTAAGGTATTCTTATTATACTGCAGTGGAGAACAGAGTGACACATCTCAAACCATCATGGACACAAAAATACTAATCTTGATCTCATGAATTAAGACTTTCTACTTCACTTGTTGAATATTGTAACTGTGTTATCTTGTGACCAGTTAAAGTCATCAGAAATCAGTATTCAGCAGCTTATTTTAAACTAAAATAAAGAATCTCCAGAGTATACCCCCTTGCCGCTTTGTATTGTCTCGGCTCACGCCTCCTTCTCACCTTTTCATCCCCTAACCAGTTTGTGTTGAGACTGAGCTTGTGAACACACATGCAGACACTCCAGGAGACAGGGACTTAATAGGAAACTAGTGTTTATTGAAAAGAGGGGGAGAGGGAGTGCAGACCTGGGCAAGCTTGGGCTGGTGGGTGTGAACCTGGGGCTGAGGGTTGGACTGGAAGCTGGAACCTGTCTGCACTCAGGCAATCACACACACATACAGTTAGAGAGAGGGAGAGAGACACTCGGGGAGTGGCAGCAGGTTAGATAGACTGAATCATCATAGTTTGTATCTCTCACTGTAACCATGGTTTGTGAACTTAATAACAACCACAATGAATCTCAAATGTGTGATTTGACACAACAGAACTGCTTTGTGTAACCTGTAAAAACACATCTGACATCCTTTCATAAGATAACTCATGTATGACGACAACAAGTCAGAAATGAGACATTTGACAGCATAAATATTAGACTTGGGCAGGTGGTGCCTGATTCCTTTCAAATGAGCATTAAACTGCTCTGCCAGCTGGCTGTTGATGATAGCGTGCTGCAGATCACTGTCAGCGTTATACACACTTCAACCAGCACACAGTAAAAGTACAGCATTCCTCTTAGGCATTAGAAGTAACAGGAATACATTGCTGACCAATGTGGTTCTTCCAGTGGAGCCGGTCTAGGAGGAACCAACTGTGTTTAAAGAATGCTGGAGCACGGTTCAGTGCAAAGCTGTGCAGTAGGGCTGAGGGAGTGCTCGGCTGACATGAGAACAGATAATTTACTATTAATAAGTATCAAATGTGTAAAATGTGTCTGTATTTAAGAAAATATAGCAACTTTTATTAAAAAAACCTTGTTCTGTAAATAGTTCTGTGATTCTAGTGAGACAAAAACATTGGCCTGATCTAAATTCTGAGGATGTTCTTGAGTTTTCTTTTATTATTTTAACACGAGAAACAAAATACAGAACAACAGGACAAAGACAGAAAGAATGTGTACAGAACAGAAGAGTAAAGACAGACATTTGTCAGAAAATAAAAGAACAACGTGGGTGTTAGTGGCTCTGTGGTTTGCTGATACAGGACGGTTAGGGTTTGTGCGTGCGTTCAAACTCTCAGTCTGGGTGGCACAAAAAGACTCTGAGGAGGGTGGCTGTTTGTTGGGGATTGACAGTCAGAATATGTTGTGTTATTGGTTGAGAGAGGAAAGTGAGGTGACCCGGCGTACCTTCCCCGTGCTGCACCCTCAGGAAGGAACAGTCACAGCTCCTTGGATGAAACTCCACACACAAGAGATGAGGCAGTGCACCACCAAATAAAACTCTAAATGAAAGGTGAAATAGAAACTGAAAAGCTTACCATGAATGCAGAGCGGTGTACAACCGAGGAGCATCCTTTCTTCATGTCCTTGCCCTCTCTTTCCCCCTCTGCTCTGCCTCATACAGCCCTTGGACCTGCAGGGGGAGGAAGGAAGAGAAAGTAGATTCCATCAGGAAGCTGGTTGGTTTCCTCCTCTCCATGCTCCTCCTCAGTGAATGGTGGACGCAGTGCTCTCATCACATCAGACACTTGTATAATATTGTCCATTGTCAGGAGGGTCTGTGCAGTGTGGTCCACCTCAGGTTTTTGGTGGAGAAAAGTAGATGCCAGATGGCCTTGGCCATCTCCAGTGTGTCCCCCCCTGTCCATGCAAAGGAAAAGGGGGGAAAGGACACTGAAAAAAACAACTGGTAAGATTTACTTAATATAATCTCTGTAACAATGTTTAAGTAAATATTACTGCTGAAATATCAAGTACAACTCAGTTGCCAGTATCAAGTCAAATTTACTCACCACTCAACTAAACTTTAGTAAAAATATAAAGTAAATGTTGTTTAATTATTTCTACATTACAAGTTATATTTAGTTTAACTGAGTAAAGTCAATTATATATTTTCATATACGAGACATTGCTGTCATAAAAATATAAAGTAAATCTTATATATCAGTGATATTTACTGTGATGAAGTCAATAGGTACATTTTATTACATTTATTCTGTTTGACCTTTTAAATTCCTTCTATGTCTGCAGATATATTATTCACTACAATTATGTAAATGTTATTTTGTTTTGATGAATTTGACCAAATCAATGTAATCATTTTCTCTATGCATATACTTTTACCACAAAGCAGCAACTGAAATACAATATATAATGAAATGTTTTATTTTGTTATTAACACCAATGAATCACTAACATTAACATTAAAATTGAAATGTACAATTCAACTGTGTAACATGCATTCAAAGTGAAGCAGCAGCCAAAAATATAACATGGCATTAATGAGAAACACATGCATATTCCCATTGATATGCTCTTGCTCTGTTGAAAACGTTTGGAAAAAAATGAAATAAAAATATCATTGTAATTACAGTATACACTGCATTTCTTTAGTTTTCTCCCCAAGATACATAAAGAACAATAAAAGGCCATATCACATGACAAGAAGAAGGTGCTTTTTTAAATATTCAGTTAAAACCTTACAACAGTGCAAATTAACACTTTCAATTCTACTTTACTCTGATGATTCTGACATATCCGAGAAGCACAAGGTAACATGTATCTACTGGGTGTTGGCTGATGTTCCCTCTATGAAGGTGTACATCATCAATGTATGTAGTTGTTTTGTATAAGGCAGATGATGTTAAGAAATGGAGTTATCCTTGAGTGAGAGGATTTGTGCTGTGTGTGCATTCATATTGGGAAGAGTGCGTGTGGTAAAAAAAGGGAGACAGAGCAGAGAAAAAGCACAATTTTTACCAAACACACCTTCATCAGACCGTTTCCCATTCATTCTCTATGGTAGTGCTAAACCACTACGGATGTAATGCAGAAGTCAACTCCTCCTGACATTTGGATTTATTGTCTTCAAACTACAAACTTCAGAAGGTCAGTAACGTTTGTGATAAACACGAGATAAAACAATACTTATATGTACTTTGTGTCGGGGAATTTCTGAGTTTTGTAGGTTGAATCACGATGTTTGTAGTTTGTCTCTGATTCATTTAAACTACAAGGCGGCAAAACTCTCTGACGTCATTACAAACAGTCGGTTTATGCTTTTGATTTTCGCGCCACACTTGGACACGTGTTGAGTGATGGTCATTGGGTAGCTTGTGTACTGACGGTAGATAATATGCTCATTATTTTGGTTAATGTTTATGGGTATAACAATGCAGTTGTTAAGGAACTAAAGATTATTTACTGGTTGGAGGTTCAATCTAACTCCTGATGAGTGGATGGATAGGTGGCCATCTAGGACTCATCAGAACATAATAATCAGATTATAGGCGACTTCATCAACAATAATAACTTGATAGATATCTGGAGAACACTTAATAAGGAAAGGAGGTGTTTTACTTGGTTTAAGCCTAACGGACAGGCCAAATCAAGAATTGATTACTGGTTGACATCAAACTCAATCTTAAAACATGCAGCAGGAACAAATATTTCAAATAGCCCCTTGAGTGATCATTGTATAATTAATTTGAGTCTAACTAAAAACAATATGTCTACTAAATCCAAAGGTTATTGGAAATTTAATGCAAGGTTGTTAACAAATAAGGTTTATTGTAACAATATAAAGAAGATCATCTTAGATATCCAAAAGGATAACACACTGGCTACTTCAATACAGAAATGGGAATATTTAAAGTTTACAATTAGAAACTACTCAATTTATTTCAGCAAAAAAATAGAAGGGGAAAGAAAAGCAAATGCAACTAATTTGGTCAAAGAACTATTCTCATATTATAGCAAGTTAAACTGGAGTGCAGAAGATAAAGAAAGGATCAGCATCCTCCAATCGCAGTTTGATGAACTTTACTTAAATAGAGCACAGGGAGCATACATAAGATCCAGAGCCAAGTGGATTGAGGATGGAGAAAAAAATACTTCTTATTTCTGTAATTTAGAAAAACGTAGACAAGAGAAAGATGCAATCTGCAGCCTCATAATAGAGGGGAAAGAATGCACAGAAACAAATCTAATCACAAAAGAGGTTCTCAATTTCTACAGCAAACTTTATACATCTTCATACTCTGAACGAAATGCTAAGCTATTTTTTGAAAAAATGAAGGAGGAGATTCCAGTAATTGATGATAATTTTAAGGAAATATGTGAGGAGGATTTAAGAATGGGTGAATTTGACTGTATCGTCAAAAAAATAGCATTTGATCGTGCACCAGGCCCAGATGGAATAACAGCCAACTTCTACAAACATTTCTGGGAAGACATCAAATCACTGCTACTGAAGGCTTTAAATGAATGTATAAATAACAAAGAATTAATGACAACGATGAAACAGGGCGTAATAAAATGAATACATAAACCTGGGAAAGATAAGAGACACCTGGGCAACTTAAGACCTATCACTCTTTTAAATACAGATTATAAAATTCTCACTTCAGTGTTGGCAGCTAGATTAAAATCAGGCATATCAAAGATTATTAGCCCAAGTCACTCAGGATTCCTCAGAGGAAGATCCATCCACAACAACATCCGCTTGGTTCAGGACCTCATTGATTATGGTGATTTAATAGAGGATGATGGTTTTATGCTATTTTTGGATTTCTATAAAGCATTCGACTCTGTTGAACATACATTTATCTTTGATACACTGAAGCACTTTGGATTTGGCAGCAAGTTTTTAGATATGATTATTATGTTGCACACAGATATCAACAGCTGTGTTTCCCTCCCAGAAGGTACATGCCCCAGGTTCAGAGTAGGAAGAGGCATAAGGCAGGGATGTAGTATTTCACCTCTTCTGTTTATTACAGTTACTGAATTATTAACCATTAATATAAAAAAATCCAATATCGAGGGTTTAAACATAAATGGTCAAGACGTAGTAATGAGTCAGCTAGCTGATGACACAACATTGTTCTTGAAAAATAAAGAACAAGTTCCTTTGGCCTTAAAAACAATTGAGCTGTTCTCTAAAGCTTCAGGCCTCCGGTTGAACCTCCACAAATGTGAACTCATGAGCATCCGCAACTGCTCGGACACTTCATTATATAATATACCTGTTAAAAAAGACACTCGATACCTCGAAATTTGGATAACCAGATGCCCTGATACCAGAGAGAAAAAGACCATTCAAGATACTGTTGATAAATGTAAGAAAACACTGAACCTGTGGTTGCAGAGAGACATGACCCTGTTTGGTAGAACTCTGCTAACTAAAACAGAAACTATATCTCGGTTGATCTACCCTGCATACTCTTTAGCTATATCTCCCAAAGTCGTAAAGGATATTAATAAATTCAATTTTAACTTTATTTGGAGAAATAAGCATCATTACATCAGGAAAGGAAATTTGCTTAAAGGCTATGAAGCAGGTGGGATAAAAGCTATAGATTTGGAAATTATGAATGGAGTAGTAAAGGTTAAATGGCTGCAATCTTTTCTTAAGAATGGTCAAGACATTTGGTTCTCTTTATCTTCACTTGTGTTTAAGAAATTGGGTGGCATCGAGTTCTTGCTAAAATGTGATTTTGTAATATCTAAACTGCCTGTTAAACTCTCTGCCTTCCACCAACAAGTGCTTTCACACTGGAAAATGATTTATACACATAATTTCACTCCCCACAACGTCCCACTGTGGGCCTGGGCCAGTTTTCCTGATATTTTAGGGAACCTTTTATACAATTCTCTGTCTGTATTATGTATTCTTTAGTTATTTAGTAGGTCGGGAGGCCTTCTTGGTTTTATGGGGTGTTAGAAAACTTTAGAAAATAAATACAGTAGACATATCTCAGCATTTTTGTTTGATTTGACTTTGAAGACCTGAACACAAACTATATTCACAGAACCTCTGATAAACAGCCTCGTCCTGCATTAAAGAAGTTCAAACAACCAAAGAGCTAAAATAAAAATATATATAACAGTCATATTGTATATTTTTCTCTTTATAATATTTTTATTTTTGTGCTTTTTGACTTGAAGTCCGTGTTTCCTTTATTTATAGTTTTTAGCACTTTATGTTTATTATGTACAAAGATAACAAGGCAAATTCCTTGTATTGAAAACCTTCTTATAATAAAACTCACTCTGATTCTAATATCTTGTTCTTTACATTTTCTTTAATTAGCAAGTAAATAACAGACTTTAATATCTTCTCACCTCCGATATAAAACTCAGGATGAATGTAATTATGTAACATTAATTGTATTGTTTTCATTGTATTCTGGTGTAATCAACATATTTACTCCTTTAAATTCATTCAAAATGTTTCTGTGACGCCTACAAATGTATAGTCACAACTGTTAAAATGTTTTGTGTATTAGCCAGTGAAAAAGGTCAAATGTTAATGAATCTTTACAAGACATGGGAGTAGTAGTTTTAAAAGTGCAATTTCCCAGTTGTGCCACAAGAGGGAGTGTCCACTTTGGTGAGCGCTAGTAGGGCTGCGTGAGGCTTCTCCTGCACAAAACAGGTTAGTAGTGTGTCATATCTTGTCACAAAGCATTTATAAGGACTTTTTTTTATAAGGACTTCATTATGTTGTTTTGACAACGTTTGATGTGTAAAACAGTAGTTTGCTCAGCTAAGAAACTGAGTTTTCCTGCAATGAAATCTTGCTCGCTCCTCTTAATACTTCTTTTATTTCTGGTCCCTGCTCCTTGACATACCCTCTGTCTTCTATTTGTTTTGTCAAAGCTTTGTGAAGTACGGTTGTGTACAGGGGCGGATCTAGAAAAAATATTGATGGGGTGGCGAGAGGGAGGCAGGAATTTTTGAAGGGTGGCAACATATGGCAGACGTGTATATATACTGAATTTAATCACAGTTTGATGACAAATAGTATGTACACACTACAAAAGGGCACGGGCTGCCATTTACAAACTCATACAGACAAACTTAATCTCATGCAATCAATGTCTTGCATTTGAGGTTTCATGTGAAACAGTTCATATTAGGAAGAAGTGACCATACAATGTGATCTCACTTAATAGGAGATAGAAGTATGGTAACACTACTGTAGGTGGGGCATTATCACAGGAAAGGCATTAAGGTAAAACACAGGTGATGAGTGGCAGATGTATCAGAGGGGAAGCAAACAGTTTTTGATTGTGTCAGAGAGGCAGCGTTGCAGGCAGCATTTGTACCAGAAGAAACTATCCAAAGAAATACTTACCCATGAAGATCTATGGACTGAGCTGTACTAAGGTGAGCATAAATACACTGTGGAAATAAATGGGTCACGGCACTCAAACAAGGTACTGGACATGACTTTTATTGTTTACTCAGAACACACATTCTCCCCATTTGTCCCTCAGTAGCTTGAACAATTTTTAGACATTTTGTTTACACCATTTACACCAGTGTCACATTTGAAACTTTTCTTTCTCACACACACACACACACACACACAGAAATTTAAAGTGCAGATTCTGTTGAGGTCGTCATTTTAACAGCTTTGTAAAGGCTCACCAGTGAGCATAACATGAAGTTGTCATTCCTATAACAGCTGAATGCGGCGATTTCCATGTTGCTCAGCAAACCGCTTCACAAATGTATCTAGATCTAATGCTTTTGTGCGTTTTGATTCAATGCTGAGTACAGCCAAACTCGATAGTCTCTTTTCTGTCATAGTAGACCGTAAATAAGTCTTTATGAGCCTGAGAGATGAAAAACTTTGTTCACAGGATGCACTGCTCACAGGTAAAACAACCGCTATTTTACACCAGCTGAACAACTCATAAAAAACATCCTCGTATGGTTTCAAAAACTGAGTGAACTCCATTAGAGTGGTAGGACTCTCCTTTTCCCCCTTTTTTTCTGTTAGTACTTGGTGAGAAAAACCTTTCTATGCTACCTTTCCTCTTCATTTCTGTAAAATTCAAAGTAACTTAACAATGTTTTCGTTGACAGACGTTGAATCAATATTAGCTTTTGTAGCCTATTTTACACAGAACTAACGTCAGACCTAGCTAACATTACATGTACAGTTAGCGAAATAACGTTCTTCAACCTGATTTTTATCATCTCAAAATCAGCATTGCAACTACACTGTAACACATTGTTGTAATTTCTACAGTCAAATTTTACAGTAACTTCTTGTTCTGTCATTTTACAAAGTATAACTGTACATGGCAATGCATCATGGGTCCAAAATAATGACAGTAGCTGACAGCATTTTCCCACAGTAACATATTGTAAAATGACAGGCGAGCTGTATTCTGACTGTAGATGATGCGTATTACAGTTAAATACTGTTGATATGGGATTGCATTAAATTGAAAGAGGAGCACGTGCACAGTTGATGTCAGAAACACCGGCCACGAAGTCAGCTCTGTGGTGAGAACAATGTTTTATTTGTGTTATTGACTGTAATTACCCATTATTTTAGCAAAGTGAATCTGAATCTGGTGTACAAGGAGCAAGCAGTCGGGAAATCTCCAACCAGAGTACCTGCTGCCTGAGGCTATGTTGATGCAATTATATTACTACTGGTCAGTAACTCATACAATCTTTTGACAAGAACTCCAAACTATCCCTTTAACCGTTATGACATTTCCACTGTATTAGTCATTGCATTGTAGAGCCACTTCCTGGTTCAGCTTGCCTGGACAGCACAACTGAAATGATAATGAAAAATGATTAACAGCCTAATTTTAGTTTTTTCATGTTTTGCAGTTTTTCATATTGGATGGGCAAATGATGAGCTTGTCTTGAACAACGTGATATTCTGCTCTTTCTTGTGGAGCAGCTGTGAGCGCAGTTTTTTCATGAAGTTTCTTTTCATGTGATTTTGTGATTTCAGATGTTTCATTGGACTCAACCCCATCAGTGGCACCAAGACAGCAAAGCTGGTCAGCCAAAGAAGTGGGAAGATACATGAGAAGAAGAACAGCTCAGTCAATCCTCACGTCTCCTCTCTCCTCAGGCCATTCATGGACTTTGAATGGCTTTGAGCGTAAGTCATATGCAAAAGATGAGGATTCTTGTCTTCCCCACTATATGAGTGGACATTGTTCTTAAAGGGACATTTTGCAGATTTTCAACCATATCTCTATCTATCCGAGTTAGGGATATAGTGTGAATAATGGATTTAGCCGGCGCAGCTGCAAAATCTGTTGTTCTTCCAGCACCAGCCCCAGAGATATGGTGAACATCGGCAACAACAGCAGGCGTTTTCACATTATATCCCTAACTCGGATAGATAGAGTTAAAGGGATAGTTTGGGTTTTTTGAACTGGGCTCATATGAAGTACTTATCTATAGTCGGTGTGTTAGCTACATTAGCTGCTGCTCAGCGATCCCTCAGTTTGGAGAAGCAGAGAGCTGCTCCAGCACAGACGCTCAGCTTTGCACTGCAGTGAACAGAGTCCAGATGCAAAGCGAATTTTAACCACCTAAAACAATCTATATCAGTTCTAGTGTACGTTGTATAGAGAAAATTCACACCGCTTTACATCTCCGTCAGACGGCCCTTTCCTTTGGCACTACATTTCTCAACCGTATAACTCACGTATTCCTACTAGTGATGGGTCGGTCCCGAACGATCCGGCTCTTTGAAGTGAACGACGGGAGCCGGCTCCTGATTGGGAGCCAGATCCGGATTTTTTCCCCGTTTTTCCTCATTTTTTTCTGTTAAAGCTGCGTGATTGGTCAAGATGTGTGGCGGCGTCTGTGTATCTACACTGAGGAGCAGGAGGGTGGCGGGAGGGGTTACAGACACACACGGCACAGTGAGCATGTGAACAGGTGGGAGGGAGACGTGACAGAGCGAGAGAACTTGCTACATAGACAGACTACACACTGGAAAGGTGAGGAAAATGAGAATGACAGAAAATGTAGTAAAGTTTGGACATATATGTATATATGTGATAGACGCTTCAAAGGCAGAGTGTAGACTGCATAGTTAAAAATGTCATATTGAGCAGCTTTTTGTCTAATTGAGATGGGTCTTTGTTTTTGTATTTTAAAATTCCATGTTGAGTATATTAATAAATCCATATAAATAATAAACATTTGATATAATGTATGTATTTACATTAGATATTCATTTTACACATCATTTTGTAATCAATTCATTTAAGTAACAAAAAATCTGAGGAGCCACTTGGGAGCCGAAAGAGCCGGCTCATTTTAGTGAGCCGAGCCAAAAGAACCGGTTCTCTAAAAGAGCCGGAATTCCCATCACGTATTCCTACGCATACGGCATAATACGGTGCGGCCGCAGCGGGCAAAGTTGCGCTTATGCGAAGGAATACGTGAGTTATACGGTATAAGGGCCGTCTGACAGCGATGTAAAGCGGTGTGAATTTTCTCTATACAACGTACACTAGAACTGATATAGATTGTTTTAGCTGGTTAAAATATGCTTTGCATCTGGACTCCGTTCACTGCAGTGCAAAGCTGACCTATTCGCTATCTGGTGGACAGTTAGATGAGAAGATCGATACCACGTCCATTAAAGGCACATAACGCACAGTAAAAAGGTTAAAAGTGAGATTTAAAGGTGCTAGTAGGCAGATTTTGTTACTTTTGGACCAAGCCAGGCTAGCTGTTTCCCGTTTCCAGTCTGTGCTTAATTAGGCTAACCAGTTTCTGTCTGAAGCCTTATATTTAACAGGCAGATAGGAGAGTGCTATTCATTTCTCAATAATAATTGAGAAATGAATACCATACCATTTATGGGGATTCGAATTGAGTTCTGAAGGCATGTTGTAAAACTATTGAGTTTTAATAAAAGATGTTTTGTTGCAGCTCTGACTCTGGTTTTATTTAACAGGTGAAGAAAATCTAATGTTGATGAATTTTGGAGTAACAGCAAGCCTGGTCTCATTCAATATGCATATTTTGCAAAGCTGCTAATGTGAAAAAGAAAAATGAACAGTAAAAACATTCTACAACAACATATTGTATTGTGAAGTATTAACAGCTATTTACTGGCAACTTTAGTTGCCAGGTAACCTCTGTAATTTGAATAGAATACAAGATAATGTTGTAAACTAGATTTTTCCAAGAAAAAAAAACAACAACAACAACAAATTGCTGTAATTTATATTCAACAAAAACCTGTAAAAGTGATCCTGTAATATACTGTAATCCTTTTTACAGTAATTAACAGCAATTTTACTTTACTGGCAACTTTTTCTGCCAGCTATTTACTGTAAATTCTACAGTCAATGTGTTACAGTGTATGCTCGCACTGTGCTTTCATTATAATTCAATTTATTGATCGATAGTTAATAAGTTTTTACCTCTTTCCTCCCGTCTCTCCTGTCCTCGCGACTCCTGGCTCCCTCGCTTCGCGCCACTCAGTGTTTCCAACCAATCAGTGTCTTGCCGGCCGCTCTGACGTTATCTCGTGCTGCATTCAGTGCAGTCGGACATTGGAGATTCACGCTCGTAAATGTCAAATGCCGTAACTTTTCTTTTAATTCGTTGCTGCCAACTGGGGTGGCAGCAGGGGTGGCAAGGCTTTCTTTTAGGGTGGCACTTGCCACCCTATGCCACCCCGGTAGATCCGCCCCTGCACAAGTTGTGTAAAGTTGTTAAGTCGTTCATCTAAGTCATGTTACCAGGATAATATAATAATAATAATAATAATAATAATAATAATAATAATAATAATAATAATATATAGATCAAATATTTTGGTAAAGTTAAAAAGGGCAAAGGTATTTTTGTAATGATGGCCTGTTATTGTTATGTATACTTTGTGTTTAAGAATTTAGTAAAAATGTGAACAGCTTGGGCTTAAAAGTATTAATGCTACTGTAAATGTGGTGTTGGACCTAAATAGCAGTCACTGTTGGTGAACAATGGTACAAATTAGGAGTTTGAATTTGATTTCTGTTTCATTCAGCAGTCATTTTGTACATTTGTAAAATGTCAGTCCAGTGGGTTAGTATATGAACCTTAAAGCTTGATGTCATGTAAATTGCAAAATGAAGATTGTTGTGAACAAAACACTAAGTTGGTTTAAATGAAGTGAAAAAGAAAGATTCTGTTAAATAAAAACAGAGAACAGCCTGCTGAGCGATCACAAGTAACGTCTCCTGTCTCTGCTTTTCCTGCACAAAACAGGATACTATACCTGCTTACGGGTAACTCATGCTTGAGGCCTGTAACATTTTGATAGTTGTTTTATGATTTAATAATCAGTGAGTAACTTTTGGATGTTTTTCTTCATGTTGCCATCTTGAGCTGTTTTTCCTCTTTGTACAGGAAGAGAAGTTAGACACAGTGAATCTTTTACTCCTTTCCAGTCAGTTTTTATCCATTTGAATTTGACATTTTCAGTGTGTGAGTGGAGAGGACTACAACTGCATGTTATTGTGCAATCCTGTGTTGTATAATGACAATAAAACAGAACTTTAAACCCTCGATAACCCCTCCCTCTTCTTCCTGATTCAAACACAGCGAGCTACACTCTGTTCATGTATTTCCTTGTTCCCTCCCCTTCAGATCTACAGTTTGTAGATGGGTGTAACCAACATGAGCAAGAGCTGACAGGCCCCATTCACTGCAGAGACACATGTTGTTGAGATCAGAGCTCAACCCGGCCTCATTTATAAGGAAGTGAAACTCAGACAGTCGTTGTCACTGAGAGGTGAAATGGCGCAGAAAGGAGTTCAGCTGGACCGAGAAACCTTCTCTTGTTCCATCTGTCTGGATCTACTGAAGGATCCGGTGACTACTCCCTGTGGACACAGCTACTGCATGAACTGTATTAAAAGCTACTGGGATGAAGAGGATGAGAAGAAAATCCACAGCTGCCCTCAGTGTAGGCAGACCTTCACACCGAGGCCTGTCCTGGTAAAAAGCACCATGTTAGCAGCTTTAGTGGAGGAACTGAAGAAGACTGGACTCCAAGCTGCTCCTGCTGATCTCTGCTATGCTGGACCTGAAGATGTGGCCTGTGATTTCTGCACTGGGAGAAAACTGAAAGCCCTCAAGTCCTGTCTGGTCTGTCTGGTTTCTTACTGTGAGAAACACCTCCAGCCTCATTATGATGTGGCTCAGTTTAAGAAACACAAGCTGGTGGACCCCTCCAAGAAGCTCCAGGAGAACATCTGCTCTCGTCATGATGAGGTGATGAAGATGTTCTGCCGTACTGATCAGCAGTGTATCTGTTATCTCTGCCCTGTGGATGAACATAAAGGCCACGACACAGTCTCAGCTGCAGCAGAAAGGACTGAGAGGCAGAGAGAGCTCGAGGTGAGTCGACAAAACATCCAGCAGAGAATCCAGGACAGAGAGAAAGATGTGAAGGAGCTTCAACGGGAGGTGGAGGCTATCAATCGCTCTGCTGATAAAGCAGTGGAGGACAGTGAGAAGATCTTCACTCAGCTGATCCGTCTCATGGAGAAAAGAAGCTCTGATGTGAAGCAGCAGGTCAGATCCCAGCAGGAAACTGAAGTGAGTCGAGTCAAAGAGCTTCAGGAGAAGCTGGAGCAGGAGATCACTGAGCTGAAGAGGAAAGACGCTGAGATGAAGAAGCTGTCACACACAGAGGACCACACCCAGTTTCTACACAACTACCCCTCACTGTCAGCACTCAGTGAATCTACATCCAGCATCAATATCCGTCCTCTGAGGTACTTTGAGGATGTGACAGCGGCTGTGTCAGAGCTCAGAGATAAACTACAGGACGTTCTGAGGGACAAATGGACAAACGTCTCACTGACAGTGACTGAAGTGGATGTTTTACTGTCACAACCAGAGCCCAAGACCAGAGCTGGATTCTTACAATATTCACGTGAACTCACACTGGATCCAAACACAGCACAGACACAGCTGTTATTATCTGAGGGGAACAGAAAAGTAACAAGAATGAATCAACATCAGTCTTATTCTAGTCACCCAGACAGATTCACTGGATGTGTTCAGGTCCTGAGTAGAGAGAGTCTGACTGGACGTTGTTACTGGGAGGTGGAGAGGAGAGGGGGAGGAGTTTATGTAGCAGTCGCATACAAGAATATCAGCAGAGCAGGGATCTCATATGAATGTTTATTTGGACGCAATAACAAATCTTGGTCATTATATTGTAACAATAACAGTTATAACTTTTGGTACAACAATGTCAAAACTCCTGTCTCAGGTCCTCGGTCCTCCAGAGTTGGAGTGTATCTGGATCACAGTGCAGGTATTCTGTCCTTCTACAGCGTCTCTGAAACCATGACTCTCCTCCACAGAGTCCAGACCACATTCACTCAGCCTCTCTATGCTGGACTTTGTCTTTATCTTGAATCCACTGCTGAGTTCTATAAACTGAAATAGACAGAAGTCATTTCAGGGACTTTGTGTTAAACTCTGAGTTTGAATCCTTAAACTGATTTTGTCTTCATGTTTGTTGCTGAGAGCTGATTGTTGTGGCGTTTCTTCACTGCACAGAGATCAGCTGTCAATCAAACATTGTGGGCGGTACTTTGACATCTTCTCATTAGTTGTCCTGTAAATGTTTGAGTGTGTTTAGGTGGCGCTCCTTCCTGTGTCTGTTCAGCCATACATTTTTTGGTGTAGTAATATTTATTAGGTTAACTGTCACAATTGTTATTTTCTAATTGTAAGTATCAGTGAGAACTGGAATTATTCAAGTAAAACTATATATGTCTTTCATGTAATAAATAAAGAGTGTGGGAAGAGTAAGTTTTATTGTGTATTTTCACATAATATTCAAAGGTTTCATAGTCATTGCCCATGAACTTAGAAATACCAAGTAAGTTTTAATAGTGTTTGTAATAGTGTTTTGAAACCGGGACTGACTGTATAATTAATAGTTGGCTAGATGCTGTGGATAAATGGCGGGTTTGCCAAAATGATGAGTTTCCTTCGCATAATGAACTCAAGGCAACGACAGAGTACACAACCGCTACACATAGGAGGGGAAGGGAGGAGAGAAAACGTTTCAAATATCCGCAGCGTCGGTTTGGAGAGCCTCTACCAGACCTCACCAAAACCCTGCTGCTAATCATTATTTAAGCTAAAGAGGAAGCTATGGTTTTTGTTCATTTGCAGTGTACTCGTAGTTTGCCACAAATCTAAAATCTTACTGAGACAGAGCAAACAGAGGTCAGGAGAGATGTTCATTCCCACAAAATGTCACTCAGTTTATCAGGATAAATATGATTTCATTTATTGGCATTTCAGATTTGTTTCTTACTGTGGCTGTATATTTTTATTCCATATATGAAAATACTTTGTGTCTTATTTCAACTAAAAGAACCACCACTTGTAGAAATGATGCACTTTCCATCTTTTTGAGTTGTTATAGAGCTACTGATGAGCCTTAAGTATCTGAAATTCAGATTCATTTGTGGAAATTGGAAAAAATTCAAATGATCTATCCAAAAACATTTCCTGTGATCATTTTCTTCCACATGCTTCATAAGGACCATCACCTTGTTTGGATCCCTTTCTTTCTAATCCCCTCGTCTATATTTTGCTCATAATTTGATATGAAGCCTCATTGTTCTCTATTCTGATTCCGTTTACACTGTTTCAATTTGGATTCTGCATTATTCTTGATGCATATGACACAGCTCTCTCTCAACAACGTGAATCTAGACCAGCAATGCTCTTGGAGGAGAGGAACAGAATCACAGCGGCAAAAATGCAGGATTTTCTTCATTTAAGATTTAACACATGTGGAAATGGGTGTAATGTTTTAGATCAGAGCCATATTTTCAAATATTATCCAAAATACATTGGTTTGACAGTGGTACAGTTCATTTTGGTTACATGATCCTCTAGTTTTAATGTAGTATTTCTTGTAGTATTCTGTAGTTTTAATGTATTATTTTGTCTTTGTGTTTTTGTCCTTAAGCCCAAAGCAACAACTTTGTACAGTTGACACAGTGCCATCTCAAACAGCAACTACAGCAAGCTGTGTCACAAGAAAAGCCATCTGGCTATTCAGGTAAAAACAAAATTGTGTAGTGCTTTGCAATTCATAAGTTGTAAGAGGTTTACCATCATCACAGAATATACATACTATTCCAAATGAAAATGAAGCAGAATATGTACTATGCACCTGAACATGGATTCACATATATTTTACAGGATATCAGCAGAGAGGAAGTTCAAGAGGACCAGGCTGAGCAAGTCCTGAGGATCTGTGTCTTCCACACAAGTGAAGAAGATGAAGGTGCATCCGACACTGATGTGTCCATTGTTATTGAAGGGACTGAGGTACTTGACAACTATGGAAGTGTTACAAAGGCCTGTCTCCTGCTCATGAGCATCATTTATGCCATGAATTTGAGTTACCCCCCAAAAACAAAGTACACTTTGGAAGTTTTTCAAAAGCTTCTTCTAGAGCTTGATGTCCTTAAGCTGTCCCCGAAAATCCTGTCTCTGCGAAACAAACTTGAGTCTGAGTGCACATGTATACGGCACAGTTGTTAATGTGGCTCTTTGTCTATTTTCTTATTTTTCTCTCGTTTTAATGATGTCATTTTTATTTGAACTTGTTGCACTGTATTAAATACTGTATGTGGCCATGTGGAGTGGCTACGTTTTGGGGACAAAAGAAAAGAAGTTAGATCAGCATTTTCAAGTTAAACCAGAGGTTCTCAACTGGTGGCTCGTGGGGCCATTTTTAATGGGTCACCGATGTGAGTGTGGGCATGAAAAGAGCGAGGGGCCAAATATCGCACTTTTTAGTGTCAAGATGCTCTGCTTTTTGTAGGATATTACTCATGATACAGAAACAGACGTTTAGAACCTCAGAGCAAAACACTGTTCTTTAAGATAAAAAGGAATAGTAAGCATGTCTTTTAAGATGCACCAGCATGTCAAATGTTTTCCAGAGTTTAAGGTTAAAAAACCTCTCCAAACGATAGGCTACGTATGCTCTATGCAAACAGTTCCTGAACTTGTCCTTGTGCCTTTAACAAGCTACCTCAAACCCATTTTAGCCACCCTAAGATGAAATTTCTGTCATCGTCTACTCACCCCGATGCCGATAGAAGGACTCATCATGCTCTTCTGGGAGTTTGCCGAGATGTTTGTTTCTCACAAAACTGCATTGAACGGCAACTTGGCTTCAAACATCCAAAAAATGTCTCCATATTGCTCATCTGAAGTAATCCAAGTGTCCTGCAGCTTACACATTCCTAGATGTTTTGAAAAACGGAACAAAATTGTGTTTTGGCTTTGTTTGCTCTGCTTTGCTTCCACTGTGGTGCTGCGTGAACACGGATGGGCTAGCTGGAAGTTAGTAGTGTGTAAGTTTGTGTGCGGCGTTGGAAGGAGCACGCACTGGAAGAGCAGCAGAGCAAACACAGCTGAAAACACAAGTTTGTTATGTTTTGTACAAACGTCTTGGCATGTGTGAGCTACAGGACTGAATTAAAGTGTTCTCTAATGTCAGTAAATATTAAGTTTGGGGTAATGACACTGATCCTGGATCAGCATTTAAATGTACCTTTGAGTTTATTGTAAGGTATTCTTATTATACTGCAGTGGAGAACAGAGTGACACATCTCAAACCATAGTGGACACAAAAATACTAATCTTGATCTCATGAATTAAGACTTTCTACTTCACTTGTTGAATATTGTAACTGTGTTATCAGTATTCAGCAGCTTATTTTAAACTAAAATAAAGAATCTCCAGAGTATACCCCCTTGCCGCTTTATATTTTCTCAGCTCACGCCTCCTTCTCACCTTTTCATCCCCTAACCAGTTTGTGTTGAGACTGAGCTCGTGAACACACATGCAGACACTCCAGGAGACAGGGACTTAATAGGAAACTAGTGTTTATTGAAAAGAGGGGGAGAGGGAGTGCAGACCTGGGCAAGCTTGGGCTGGTGGGTGTGAACCTGGGGCTGAGGGTTGGACTGGAAGCTGGAACCTGTCTGCACTCAGGCAATCACACACACATACAGTTAGAGAGAGGGAGAGAGACACTCGGGGAGTGGCAGCAGGTTAGATAGACTGAATCATCATAGTTTGTATCTCTCACTGTAACCATGGTTTGTGAACTTAATAACAACCACAATGAATCCCAAATGTGTGATTTGACACAACAGAACTGCTTTGTGTAACCTGTAAAAACACATCTGACATCCTTTCATAAGATAACTCATGTATGACGACAACAAGTCAGAAATGAGGCATTTGACAGCATAAATATTAGACTTGGGCAGGAGGTGCCTGATTCCTTTCAAATGAGCATTAAACTGCTCTGCCAGCTGGCTGTTGATGATAGCGTGCTGCAGATCGCTGTCAGCATTATGCAACACTTCAACCAGCACACAGTAAAAGTACAGCATCTCTTTTATGCATTAGAAGTAACAGGAATACATTGCTGACCAATGTGGTTCTTCCAGTGGAGCCGGTCTAGGAGGAACCAACTGTGTTTAAAGAATGCTGGAGCACGGTTCAGTGCAAAGCTGTGCAGTAGGGCTGAGGGAGTGCTCGGCTGACATGAGAACAGATAATTTACTTTTAATAAGTATCAAACGTGTAAAATGTGTCTGTATTTAAGAAAATATAGCAACTTTTATTAAAAAAAACCTTGTTCTGTAAATAGTTCTGCGACTCTAGTGAGACAACAACATTGGCCTGATCTAAATTCTGAGGATGTTCTTGAGTTTTCTTTTATTATTTTTAACACAAGAAACAAAATACAGAACAACAGGACAAAGACAGAAAGAATGTGTACAGAACAGAAGAGTAAAGACAGACATTTGTCAGAAAATAAAAGAACAACGTGGGTGTTAGTGGCTCTGTGGTTTGCTGATACAGGACGGTTAGGGTTTGTGCGTGCGTTCACACTCTCAGAGGACTCTGAGGAGGGTGGCTGTTTGTTGGGGATTGACAGTCAGAATATGTTGTGTTATTGGTTGAGAGAGGAAAGTGAGGTGACCCGGCGTACCTTCCCGTGCTGCACGCTCAGGAAGGAACAGTCACAGCTCCTTGGATGAAACTCCACACACAAGAGATGAGGCAGTGCACCACCAAATAAAACTCTAAATGAAAGGTGAAATAGAAACTGAAAAGCTTACCATGAATGCAGAGCGGTGTACAACCGAGGAGCATCCTTTCTTCATGTCCTTGCCCTCTCTTTCCCCCTCTGCTCTGCCTCATACAGCCCTTGGACCTGCAGGGGAGGAAGGAAGAGAAAGTAGATTCCATCAGGAAGCTGGTTGGTTTCCTCCTCTCCATGCTCCTCCTCAGTGAATGGTGGACACAGTGCTCTCATCACATCAGACACTTGTATAATATTGTCCACTGTCAGGAGGGTCTGTGCAGTGTGGTCCACCTCAGGTTTTTGGTGGAGAAAAGTAGATGCCAGATGGCCTTGGCCATCTCCAGTGTGTCCCTCCCTGTCCATGCAAAGGAAAAGGGGGGAAAGGACACTGAAAAAAACAACTGGTAAGATTTACTTAATATAATCTCTGTAACAATGTTTAAGTAAATATTACTGCTGAAATATCAAGTACAACTCAGTTGCCAGTATCAAGTCAAATTTACTCACCACTCAACTAAACTTTAGTAAAAATATAAAGTAAATGTTGTTTAATTATTTCTACATTACAAGTTATATTTAGTTTAACTGAGTAAAGTCAATTATATATTTTCATATACGAGACATTGCTGTCATAAAAATATAAAGTAAATCTTATATATCAGTGATATTTACTGTGATGAAGTCAATAGGTACATTTTATTACATTTATTCTGTTTGACCTTTTAAATTCCTTCTATGTCTGCAGATATATTATTCACTACAATTATGTAAATGTTATTTTGTTTTGATGAATTTGACCAAATCAATGTAATCATTTTCTCTATGCATATACTTTTACCACAAAGCAGCAACTGAAATACAATATATAATGAAATGTTTTATTTTGTTATTAACACCAATGAATCACTAACATTAACATTAAAGTTGAAATGTACAATTCAACTGTGTAACATGCATTCAAAGTGAAGCAGCAGCCAAAAATATAACATGGCATTAATGAGAAACACATGCATATTCCCATTGATATGCTCTTGCTCTGTTGAAAACGTTTGGAAAAAAATGAAATAAAAATATCATTGTAATTACAGTATACACTGCATTTCTTTAGTTTTCTCCCCAAGATACATAAAGAACAATAAAAGGCCATATCACATGACAAGAAGAAGGTGCTTTTTTAAATATTCAGTTAAAACCTTACAACAGTGCAAATTAACACTTTCAATTCTACTTTACTCTGATGATTCTGACATATGTGAGAAGCACAAGGTAACATGTATCTACTGGGTGTTGGCTGATGTTCCCTCTATGAAGGTGTACATCATCAATGTATGTAGTTGTTTTGTATAAGGCAGATGATGTTAAGAAATGGAGTTATCCTTGAGTGAGAGGATTTGTGCTGTGTGTGCATTCATATTGGGAAGAGTGCGTGTGGTAAAAAAGGGAGACAGAGCAGAGAAAAAGCACAATTTTTACCAAACACACCTTCATCAGACCGTTTCCCATTCATTCTCTATGGTAGTGCTAAACCACTACGGATGTAATGCAGAAGTCAACTACTCCTGACATTTGGATTTATTGTCTTCAAACTACAAACTTCAGAAGGTCAGTAACGTTTGTGATAAACACGAGATAAAACATTACTTATATGTACTTTGTGTCGGGGAATTTCTGAGTTTTGTAGGTTGAATCACGATGTTTGTAGTTTGTCTCTGATTCATTTAAACTACAAGGCGGCAAAACTCTCTGACGTCATTACAAACAGTCGGTTTATGCTTTTGATTTTCGCGCCACACTTGGACACGTGTTGAGTGATGGTCATTGGGTAGCTTGTGTACTGACGGTAGATAATATGCTCATTATTTTGGTTAATGTTTATGGGTATAACAATGCAGTTGTTAAGGAACTAAAGATTATTTACTGGTTGGAGGTTCAATCTAACTCCTGATGAGTGGATGGATAGGTGGCCATCTAGGACTCATCAGAACATAATAATCAGATTATAGGCGACTTCATCAACAATAATAACTTGATAGATATCTGGAGAACACTTAATAAGGAAAGGAGGTGTTTTACTTGGTTTAAGCCTAACGGACAGGCCAAATCAAGAATTGATTACTGGTTGACATCAAACTCAATCTTAAAACATGCAGCAGGAACAAATATTTCAAATAGCCCCTTGAGTGATCATTGTATAATTAATTTGAGTCTAACTAAAAACAATATGTCTACTAAATCCAAAGGTTATTGGAAATTTAATGCAAGGTTGTTAACAAATAAGGTTTATTGTAACAATATAAAGAAGATAATCTTAGATATCCAAAAGGATGACACACTGGCTACTTCAATACAGAAATGGGAATATTTAAAGTTTACAATTAGAAACTACTCAATTTATTTCAGCAAAAAAATAGAAGGGGAAAGAAAAGCAAATGCAACTAATTTGGTCAAAGAACTATTCTCATATTATAGCAAGTTAAACTGGAGTGCAGAAGATAAAGAAAGGATCAGCATCCTCCAATCGCAGTTTGATGAACTTTACTTAAATAGAGCACAGGGAGCATACATAAGATCCAGAGCCAAGTGGATTGAGGATGGAGAAAAAAATACTTCTTATTTCTGTAATTTAGAAAAACGTAGACAAGAGAAAGATGCAATCTGCAGCCTCATAATAGAGGGGAAAGAATGCACAGAAACAAATCTAATCACAAAAGAGGTTCTCAATTTCTACAGCAAACTTTATACATCTTCATACTCTGAACGAAATGCTAAGCTATTTTTTGAAAAAATGAAGGAGGAGATTCCAGTAATTGATGATAATTTTAAGGAAATTTGTGAGGAGGATTTAAGAATGGGTGAATTTGACTGTATCGTCAAAAAAATAGCATTTGATCGTGCACCAGGCCCAGATGGAATAACAGCCAACTTCTACAAACATTTCTGGGAAGACATCAAATCACTGCTACTGAAGGCTTTAAATGAATGTATAAATAACAAAGAATTAATGACAACGATGAAACAGGGCGTAATAAAATGAATACATAAACCTGGGAAAGATAAGAGACACCTGGGCAACTTAAGACCTATCACTCTTTTAAATACAGATTATAAAATTCTCACTTCAGTGTTGGCAGCTAGATTAAAATCAGGCATATCAAAGATTATTAGCCCAAGTCAATCAGGATTCCTCAGAGGAAGATCCATCCACAACAACATCCGCTTGGTTCAGGACCTCATTGATTATGGTGATTTAATAGAGGATGATGGTTTTATGCTATTTTTGGATTTCTATAAAGCATTCGACTCTGTTGAACATACATTTATCTTTGATACACTGAAGCACTTTGGATTTGGCAGTAAGTTTTTAGATATGATTATTATGTTGCACACAGATATCAACAGCTGTGTTTCCCTCCCAGAAGGTACATGCCCCAGGTTCAGAGTAGGAAGAGGCATAAGGCAGGGATGTAGTATTTCACCTCTTCTGTTTATTACAGTTACTGAATTATTAACCATTATTATAAAAAAATCCAATATCGAGGGTTTAAACATAAATGGTCAAGAAGTAGTAATGAGTCAGCTAGCTGATGACACAACATTGTTCTTGAAAAATAAAGAACAAGTTCCTTTGGCCTTAAAAACAATTGAGCTGTTCTCTAAAGCTTCAGGCCTCCGGTTGAACCTCCACAAATGTGAACTCATGAGCATCCACAACTGCTCGGACACTTCATTATATAATATACCTGTTAAAAAAGACACTCGATACCTCGAAATTTGGATAACCAGATGCCCTGATACCAGAGAGAAAAAGACCATTCAAGATACTGTTGATAAATGTAAGAAAACACTGAACCTGTGGTTGCAGAGAGACATGACCCTGTTTGGTAGAACTCTGCTAACTAAAACAGAAACTATATCTCGGTTGATCTACCCTGCATACTCTTTAGCTATATCTCCCAAAGTCGTAAAGGATATTAATAAATTCAATTTTAACTTTATTTGGAGAAATAAGCATCATTACATCAGGAAAGGAAATTTGCTTAAAGGCTATGAAGCAGGTGGGATAAAAGCTATAGATTTGGAAATTATGAATGGAGTAGTAAAGGTTAAATGGCTGCAATCTTTTCTTAAGAATGGTCAAGACATTTGGTTCTCTTTATCTTCACTTGTGTTTAAGAAATTGGGTGGCATCGAGTTCTTGCTAAAATGTGATTTTGTGATATCTAAACTGCCTGTTAAACTCTCTGCCTTCCACCAACAAGTGCTTTCACGCTGGAAAATGATTTATACACATAATTTCACTCCCCACAACGTCCCACTGTGGGCCTGGGCCAGTTTTCCTGATATTTTAGGGAACCTTTTATACAATTCTCTGTCTGTATTATGTATTCTTTAGTTATTTAGTAGGTCGGGAGGCCTTCTTGGTTTTATGGGGTGTTAGAAAACTTTAGAAAATAAATACAGTAGACATATCTCAGCATTTTTGTTTGATTTGACTTTGAAGACCTGAACACAAACTATATTCACAGAACCTCTGATAAACAGCCTCGTCCTGCATTAAAGAAGTTCAAACAACCAAAGAGCTAAAATAAAAATATATATAACAGTCATATTGCACGTATTATTTATTTTTCTCTTTATAATATTTTTATTTTTGTGCTTTTTGACTTGAAGTCCGTGTTTCCTTTATTTATAGTTTTTAGCACTTTATGTTTATTATGTACAAAGATAACAAGGCAAATTCCTTGTATTGAAAACCTTCTTATAATAAAACTCACTCTGATTCTAATATCTTGTTCTTTACATTTTCTTTAATTAGCAAGTAAATAACAGACTTTAATATCTTCTCACCTCCGATATAAAACTCAGGATGAATGTAATTATGTAACATTAATTGTATTGTTTTCATTGTATTCTGGTGTAATCAACATATTTACTCCTTTAAATTCATTCAAAATGTTTCTGTGACGCCTACAAATGTATAGTCACAACTGTTAAAATGTTTTGTGTATTAGCCAGTGAAAAGGTCAAATGTTAATGAATCTTTACAAGACATGGGAGTAGTAGTTTTAAAAGTGCAATTTCCCAGTTGTGCCACAAGAGGGAGTGTCCACTTTGGTGAGCGCTAGTAGGGCTGCGTGAGGCTTCTCCTGCACAAAACAGGTTAGTAGTGTGTCATATCTTGTCACAAAGCATTTATAAGGACTTTTTTTATAAGGACTTCATTATGTTGTTTTGACAACGTTTGATGTGTAAAACAGTAGTTTGCTCAGCTAAGAAACTGAGTTTTCCTGCAATGAAATCTTGCTCGCTCCTCTTAATACTTCTTTTATTTCTGGTCCCTGCTCCTTGACATACCCTCTGTCTTGTATTTGTTTTGTCAAAGCTTTGTGAAGTACGGTTGTGTACAGGGGCGGATCTAGAAAAATATTGATGGGGTGGCGAGAGGGAGGCAGGAATTTTTGAAGGGTGGCAACATATGGCAGACGTGTATATATACTGAATTTAATCACAGTTTGATGACAAATAGTATGTACACACTACAAAAGGGCACGGGCTGCCATTTACAAACTCATACAGACAAACTTAATCTCATGCAATCAATGTCTTGCATTTGAGGTTTCATGTGAAACAGTTCATATTAGGAAGAAGTGACCATACAATGTGATCTCACTTAATAGGAGATAGAAGTATGGTAACACTACTGTAGGTGGGGCATTATCACAGGAAAGGCATTAAGGTAAAACACAGGTGATGAGTGGCAGATGTATCAGAGGGGAAGCAAACAGTTTTTGATTGTGTCAGAGAGGCAGCGTTGCAGGCAGCATTTGTACCAGAAGAAACTATCCAAAGAAATACTTACCCATGAAGATCTATGGACTGAGCTGTACTAAGGTGAGCATAAATACACTGTGGAAATAAATGGGTCACGGCACTCAAACAAGGTACTGGACATGACTTTTATTGTTTACTCAGAACACACATTCTCCCCATTTGTCCCTCAGTAGCTTGAACAATTTTTTGACATTTTGTTTACACCATTTACACCAGTGTCACATTTGAAACTTTTCTTTCTCACACACACACACACAGAAATTTAAAGTGCAGATTCTGTTGAGGTCATCATTTTAACAGCTTTGTAAAGGCTCACCAGTGAGCATAACATGAAGTTGTCATTCCTATAACAGCTGAATGCGGCGATTTCCATGTTGCTCAGCAAACCGCTTCACAAATGTATCTAGATCTAATGCTTTTGTGCGTTTTGATTCAATGCTGAGTACAGCCAAACTCGATAGTCTCTTTTCAGAAAATGTAGTACAGTTTGGACATATATGTATATATGTGATAGACGGTTCAAAGGCAGAGTGTAGACTGCATAGTTAAAAATGTCATATTGAGCAGCTTTTTGTCTAATTGAGATGGGTCTTTGTTTTTGTATTTTAAAATTCCATGTTGAGTATATTAATAAATCCATATAAATAATAAACATTTGATATAATGTATGTATTTACATTAGATATTCATTTTACACATCATTTTGTAATCAATTCATTTAAGTAACAAAAAATCTGAGGAGCCACTTGGGAGCCGAAAGAGCCGGCTCATTTTAGTGAGCCGAGCCAAAAGAACCGGTTCTCTAAAAAGAGCCGCAATTCCCATCACGTATTCCTACGCATACGGCATAATACGGTGCGGCCGCAGCGGGCAAAGTTGCGCTTATGCGAAGGAATACGTGAGTTATACGGTATAAGGGCCGTCTGACAGCGATGTAAAGCGGTGTGAATTTTCTCTATACAACGTACACTAGAACTGATATAGATTGTTTTAGCTGGTTAAAATATGCTTTGCATCTGGACTCCGTTCACTGCAGTGCAAAGCTGACCTATTCGCTATCTGGTGGACAGTTAGATGAGAAGATCGATACCACGTCCATTAAAGGCACATAACGCACAGTAAAAAGGTTAAAAGTGAGATTTAAAGGTGCTAGTAGGCAGATTTTGTTACTTTTGGACCAAGCCAGGCTAGCTGTTTCCCCGTTTCCAGTCTGTGCTTAATTAGGCTAACCAGTTTCTGTCTGAAGCCTTATATTTAACAGGCAGATAGGAGAGTGCTATTCATTTCTCAATAATAATTGAGAAATGAATACCATACCATTTATGGGGATTCGAATTGAGTTCTGAAGGCATGTTGTAAAACTATTGAGTTTTAATAAAAGATGTTTTGTTGCAGCTCTGACTCTGGTTTTATTTAACAGGTGAAGAAAATCTAATGTTGATGAATTTTGGAGTAACAGCAAGCCTGGTCTCATTCAATATGCATATTTTGCAAAGCTGCTAATGTGAAAAAGAAAAATGAACAGTAAAAACATTCTACAACAACATATTGTATTGTGAAGTATTAACAGCTATTTACTGGCAACTTTAGTTGCCAGGTAACCTCTGTAATTTGAATAGAATACAAGATAATGTTGTAAACTAGATTTTTCCAAAAAAAACAACAACAACAACAACAAATTGCTGTAATTTATATTCAACAAAAACCTGTAAAAGTGATCCTGTAATATACTGTAATCCTTTTTACAGTAATTAACAGCAATTTTACTTTACTGGCAACTTTTTCTGCCAGCTATTTACTGTAAATTCTACAGTCAATGTGTTACAGTGTATGCTCGCACTGTGCTTTCATTATAATTCAATTTATTGATCGATAGTTAATAAGTTTTTACCTCTTTCCTCCCGTCTCTCCTGTCCTCGCGACTCCTGGCTCCCTCGCTTCGCGCCACTCAGTGTTTCCAACCAATCAGTGTCTTGCCGGCCGCTCTGACGTTATCTCGTGCTGCATTCAGTGCAGTCGGACATTGGAGATTCACGCTCGTAAATGTCAAATGCCGTAACTTTTCTTTTAATTCGTTGCTGCCAACTGGGGTGGCAGCAGGGGTGGCAAGGCTTTCTTTTAGGGTGGCACTTGCCACCCTATGCCACCCCGGTAGATCCGCCCCTGCACAAGTTGTGTAAAGTTGTTAAGTCGTTCATCTAAGTCATGTTACCAGGATAATATAATAATAATAATAATAATAATAATAATAATAATAATAATAATAATATATAGATCAAATATTTTGGTAAAGTTAAAAAGGGCAAAGGTATTTTTGTAATGATGGCCTGTTATTGTTATGTATACTTTGTGTTTAAGAATTTAGTAAAAATGTGAACAGCTTGGGCTTAAAAGTATTAATGCTACTGTAAATGTGGTGTTGGACCTAAATAGCAGTCACTGTTGGTGAACAATGGTACAAATTAGGAGTTTGAATTTGATTTCTGTTTCATTCAGCAGTCATTTTGTACATTTGTAAAATGTCAGTCCAGTGGGTTAGTATATGAACCTTAAAGCTTGATGTCATGTAAATTGCAAAATGAAGATTGTTGTGAACAAAACACTAAGTTGGTTTAAATGAAGTGAAAAAGAAAGATTCTGTTAAATAAAAACAGAGAACAGCCTGCTGAGCGATCACAAGTAACGTCTCCTGTCTCTGCTTTTCCTGCACAAAACAGGATACTATACCTGCTTACGGGTAACTCATGCTTGAGGCCTGTAACATTTTGATAGTTGTTTTATGATTTAATAATCAGTGAGTAACTTTTGGATGTTTTTCTTCATGTTGCCATCTTGAGCTGTTTTTCCTCTTTGTACAGGAAGAGAAGTTAGACACAGTGAATCTTTTACTCCTTTCCAGTCAGTTTTTATCCATTTGAATTTGACATTTTCAGTGTGTGAGTGGAGAGGACTACAACTGCATGTTATTGTGCAATCCTGTGTTGTATAATGACAATAAAACAGAACTTTAAACCCTCGATAACCCCTCCCTCTTCTTCCTGATTCAAACACAGCGAGCTACACTCTGTTCATGTATTTCCTTGTTCCCTCCCCTTCAGATCTACAGTTTGTAGATGGGTGTAACCAACATGAGCAAGAGCTGACAGGCCCCATTCACTGCAGAGACACATGTTGTTGAGATCAGAGCTCAACCCGGCCTCATTTATAAGGAAGTGAAACTCAGACAGTCGTTGTCACTGAGAGGTGAAATGGCGCAGAAAGGAGTTCAGCTGGACCGAGAAACCTTCTCTTGTTCCATCTGTCTGGATCTACTGAAGGATCCGGTGACTACTCCCTGTGGACACAGCTACTGCATGAACTGTATTAAAAGCTACTGGGATGAAGAGGATGAGAAGAAAATCCACAGCTGCCCTCAGTGTAGGCAGACCTTCACACCGAGGCCTGTCCTGGTAAAAAACACCATGTTAGCAGTTTTAGTGGAGGAACTGAAGAAGACTGGACTCCAAGCTGCTCCTGCTGATCTCTGCTATGCTGGACCTGAAGATGTGGCCTGTGATGTCTGCACTGGGAGAAAACTGAAAGCCCTCAAGTCCTGTCTGTTCTGTCTGGTTTCTTACTGTGAGAAACACCTCCAGCCTCATTATGATGTGGCTCAGTTAAAGAAACACAAGCTGGTGGACCCCTCCAAGAAGCTCCAGGAGAACATCTGCTCTCGTCATGATGAGGTGATGAAGATGTTCTGCCGTACTGATCAGCAGTGTATCTGTTATCTCTGCTCTGTGGATGAACATAAAGGCCACGACACAGTCTCAGCTGCAGCAGAAAGGACTGAGAGGCAGAGAGAGCTCGAGGTGAGTCGACAAAACATCCAGCAGAGAATCCAGGACAGAGAGAAAGATGTGAAGGAGCTTCAACGGGAGGTGGAGGCTATCAATCGCTCTGCTGATAAAGCAGTGGAGGACAGTGAGAAGATCTTCACTCAGCTGATCCGTCTCATGGAGAAAAGAAGCTCTGATGTGAAGCAGCAGGTCAGATCCCAGCAGGAAACTGAAGTGAGTCGAGTCAAAGAGCTTCAGGAGAAGCTGGAGCAGGAGATCACTGAGCTGAAGAGGAAAGACGCTGAGATGAAGAAGCTGTCACACACAGAGGACCACACCCAGTTTCTACACAACTACCCCTCACTGTCAGCACTCAGTGAATCTACATCCAGCATCAATATCCGTCCTCTGAGGTACTTTGAGGATGTGACAGCGGCTGTGTCAGAGCTCAGAGATAAACTACAGGACGTTCTGAGGGACAAATGGACAAACGTCTCACTGACAGTGACTGAAGTGGATGTTTTACTGTCACAACCAGAGCCCAAGACCAGAGCTGGATTCTTACAATATTCACGTGAACTCACACTGGATCCAAACACAGCACACACAGAGCTGTTATTATCTGAGGGGAACAGAAAAGTAACATTAATGAGTCAACAACAGTCTTATTCTAGTCACCCAGACAGATTCACTGGATGTGTTCAGGTCCTGAGTAGAGAGAGTCTGACTGGACGTTGTTACTGGGAGGTGGAGTGGAGAGGGGGAGGAGTTTATGTAGCAGTCGCATACAAGAATATCAGCAGAGCAGGGAGCTCAAATGAATGTGTATTTGGACTCAATAACAAATCTTGGTCATTATATTGTGACAATAACAGTTATAACTTTTATTACAACAATGTCTCAACTCCTGTCTCAGGTCCTCAGTCCTCCAGAGTTGGAGTGTATCTGGATCACAGTGCAGGTATTCTGTCCTTCTACAGCGTCTCTGAAACCATGACTCTCCTCCACAGAGTCCAGACCACATTCACTCAGCCTCTCTATGCTGGACTTTAGTCTTTATTACATTTTGGAGACACTGCTGAGTTCTATAAACTGAAATAGACAGAAGTCATTTCAGGGACTTTGTGTTAAACTCTGAGTTTGAATCCTTAAACTGATTTTGTCTTCATGTTTGTTGCTGAGAGCTGATTGTTGTGGCGTTTCTTCACTGCACAGAGATCAGCTGTCAATCAAACATTGTGGGCGGTACTTTGACATCTTCTCATTAGTTGTCCTGTAAATGTTTGAGTGTGTTTAGGTGGCGCTCCTTCCTGTGTCTGTTCAGCCATACATTTTTTGGTGTAGTAATATTTATTAGGTTAACTGTCACAATTGTTATTTTCTAATTGTAAGTATCAGTGAGAACTGGAATTATTCAAGTAAAACTATATATGTCTTTCATGTAATAAATAAACTGTGTGGGAAGAGTAAGTTTTATTGTGTATTTTCACATAATATTCAAAGGTTTCATAGTCATTGCCCATGAACTTAGAAATACCAAGTAAGTTTTAATAGTGTTTGTAATAGTGTTTTGAAACCGGGACTGACTGTATAATTAATAGTTCGCTAGATGCTGTGGATAAATGGCGGGTTTGCCAAAATGATGAGTTTCCTTCGCATAATGAACTCAAGGCAACGACAGAGTACACAACCGCTACACATAGGAGGGGAAGGGAGGAGAGAAAACGTTTCAAATATCCGCAGCGTCGGTTTGGAGAGCCTCTACCAGACCTCACCAAAACCCTGCTGCTAATCATTATTTAAGCTAAAGAGGAAGCTATGGTTTTTGTTCATTTGCAGTGTACTCGTAGTTTGCCACAAATCTAAAATCTTACTGAGACAGAGCAAACAGAGGTCAGGAGAGATGTTCATTCCCACAAAATGTCACTCAGTTTATCAGGATAAATATGATTTCATTTATTGGCATTTCAGATTTGTTTCTTACTGTGGCTGTATATTTTTATTCCATATATGAAAATACTTTATGTGTCTTATTTCAACTAAAAGAACCACCACTTGTAGAAATGATGCACTTTCCATCTTTTGAGTTGTTATAGAGCTACTGATGAGCCTTAAGTATCTGAAATTCAGATTCATTTGTGGAAATTGGAAAAAATTCAAATGATCTATCCAAAAACATTTCCTGTGATCATTTTCTTCCACATGCTTCATAAGGACCATCACCTTGTTTGGATCCCTTTCTTTCTAATCCCCTCGTCTATATTTTGCTCATAATTTGATATGAAGCCTCATTGTTCTCTATTCTGATTCCGTTTACACTGTTTCAATTTGGATTCTGCATTATTCTTGATGCATATGACACAGCTCTCTCTCAACAACGTGAATCTAGACCAGCAATGCTCTTGGAGGAGAGGAACAGAATCACAGCGGCAAAAATGCAGGATTTTCTTCATTTAAGATTTAACACATGTGGAAATGGGTGTAATGTTTTAGATCAGAGCCATATTTTCAAATATTATCCAAAATACATTGGTTTGACAGTGGTACAGTTCATTTTGGTTACATGATCCTCTAGTTTTAATGTAGTATTTCTTGTAGTATTCTGTAGTTTTAATGTATTATTTTGTCTTTGTGTTTTTGTCCTTAAGCCCAAAGCAACAACTTTGTACAGTTGACACAGTGCCATCTCAAACAGCAACTACAGCAAGCTGTGTCACAAGAAAAGCCATCTGGCTATTCAGGTAAAAACAAAATTGTGTAGTGCTTTGCAATTCATAAGTTGTAAGAGGTTTACCATCATCACAGAATATACATACTATTCCAAATGAAAATGAAGCAGAATATGTACTATGCACCTGAACATGGATTCACATATATTTTACAGGATATCAGCAGAGAGGAAGTTCAAGAGGACCAGGCTGAGCAAGTCCTGAGGATCTGTGTCTTCCACACAAGTGAAGAAGATGAAGGTGCATCCGACACTGATGTGTCCATTGTTATTGAAGGGACTGAGGTACTTGACAACTATGGAAGTGTTACAAAGGCCTGTCTCCTGCTCATGAGCATCATTTATGCCATGAATTTGAGTTACCCCCCAAAAACAAAGTACACTTTGGAAGTTTTTCAAAAGCTTCTTCTAGAGCTTGATGTCCTTAAGCTGTCCCCGAAAATCCTGTCTCTGCGAAACAAACTTGAGTCTGAGTGCACATGTATACGGCACAGTTGTTAATGTGGCTATTTGTCTATTTTCTTATTTTTCTCTCGTTTTAATGATGTCATTTTTATTTGAACTTGTTGCACTGTATTAAATACTGTATGTGGCCATGTGGAGTGGCTACGTTTTGGGGACAAAAGAAAAGAAGTTAGATCAGCATTTTCAAGTTAAACCAGAGGTTCTCAACTGGTGGCTCGTGGGGCCATTTTTAATGGGTCACGGATGTGAGTGTGGGCATGAAAAGAGCGAGGGGCCAAATATCGCACTTTTTAGTGTCAAGATGCTCTGCTTTTTGTAGGATATTACTCATGATACAGAAACAGACGTTTAGAACCTCAGAGCAAAACACTGTTCTTTAAGATAAAAAAGGAATAGTAAGCATGTCTTTTAAGATGCACCAGCATGTCAAATGTTTTCCAGAGTTTAAGGTTAAAAAGCCTCTCCAAACGATAGGCTACGTATGCTCTATGCAAACAGTTCCTGAACTTGTCCTTGTGCCTTTAACAAGCTACCTCAAACCCATTTTAGCCACCCTAAGATGAAATTTCTGTCATCGTCTACTCACCCCGATGCCGATAGAAGGACTCATCATGCTCTTCTGGGAGTTTGCCGAGATGTTTGTTTCTCACAAAACTGCATTGAACGGCAACTTGGCTTCAAACATCCAAAAAATGTCTCCATATTGCTCATCTGAAGTAATCCAAGTGTCCTGCAGCTTACACATTCCTAGATGTTTTGAAAAACAGAACAAAATTGTGTTTTGGCTTTGTTTGCTCTGCTTTGCTTCCACTGTGGTGCTGCGTGAACACGGATGGGCTAGCTGGAAGTTAGTAGTGTGTAAGTTTGTGTGCGGCGTTGGAAGGAGCACGCATTGGAAGAGCAGCAGAGCAAACACAGCTGAAAACACAAGTTTGTTATGTTTTGTACAAACGTCTTGGCATGTGTGAGCTACAGGACACTTGGATTACCTCAGACAAGCAGTATGGAGACATTTTATTGATTATTGATGTATTTTTGGACTTTTGATGCTAAGATACCGCTCACTGCAGTTGAGTGGAAAAAAGGTCTCTCAAACTCGCAGAAGAACACGGATGTTAACAAAACTTCACCAATCCTTCTATTGACAAAGGGGTGAGTAAATAATAACAAAAAAATCATCTTAGGGTGAACTATACCTTGTTGTTGTTTTTGCCATGCAAACTTGCTGGAAAATGTTTTATTGAAAAAAATATTTTTTCACTTAAGAAAAATAAATGGGTTGTTAAATTAAACAGTTGCCTCATTTTTGTTTTTTAAAGTCATTGTTTCAATAAACAAAAACATTAAGAACAAATTTAGGCAATTTAAACTGCAGAAAAATGATGTAAAATGTTGTGTAAATGTTACTTAAATATAGTCCATAAATAAAAGTTAGACAAAGTATTTAAAAATGACCTTGAAAAGCCATTGGTTTTAGGTGTGCACCTGTCTGTCTGTCTGTTTGTTTGTCGCTCTCTCTCTCTCTCTCTCTCCCCCCCCCCCTGGAAAAAAACAAAACCCCCCAAACCGGGGGGGGTTTTTTTTTTTTTTTTTTTTTTTAAGAAGTTTTTTTTTCTTTTTTTTTTTTTGTTTTTTTTTTTTTGGTGGTTTTGGTGGGTTTTTTTTATTTTAAATAAAAAATTTTTTAAAAAATTTTTTTTTTTAAAAAAAATTAAAAAAAAATATTTTTTTTAATATAAAAAAAAAAAAAAAAAAAAAAAAAAAAAAAAAAAAAAGGTGAGATTGTTCAGTTTGAAGCAGTCAGAGTTGAAGTAAAACAAACAAAGAATGAGAGAGTAAAATTCAATAACCATATTAATAAACATCAGTAAATTACCTGAGGTTTGCTAGTAAAAGAGACTTATATCTGCGAGGAAAGTTTACTTGAAGATTGCCCTTGTAGAATTTACTTACAATTTCTAAGTGCAAAAACTTTCCTAGGTTTTTCCAAGTAAATATCACTCCAAATGTTTTTCAGTGTAGAGGTTATCACTGCTCATGATGGCTTTTGTTTAGCTGATCTGACATTTCTCTGCTTCATAATATATATATATATATATCTCTAAATATATATATATTATATTTGTGTTGATGTATTTGTATGTTGTTGTTTCTCTTTCACTGCATAGATCCTTAAATTTAAAGCAGCAGACCTTCCTTTATTGTAGATAGTTTGTTCTTATCATTTTGTACATTTCTAAAGAAATCTGTAATTACATTTATTACATTATTTTAACATTACAATTTGCTAGAGGACATTTGTAGTTGTTGTCTATGTACAAATGAGGAAATGTGAGGTGTTACACAAATGGAATCAACATGATCATAATCAATAAAGAGATAAACAGCTGCTGTGCTCAAGAGGTTTGTATTTGATCCTCAATTTGAAACAAAGAAATGCATCTAAAAGAGTGGTGATCAGGGTTCCTGTAACTGTGATTGATTTACTGCAGCATCACAGGTAAAGTTACTCCACCTTTGTCCAGTACTGAAGTATTAAGCATCAATGACAACGTCAGATTGATTTAGTAAATCAAGCATCAAACTATTTTAAACACAGCCTCCTGTAGCTTCAGTTACTAGCTGAGTAAAAAGTAAAGCACTCTGTGTGGGTCCACATTTACATGAAGCACCGAGGGAGCTCATTGGATTAAAAAAGTCCGTTTCAATTTAAAGTGTGAGCCGCTGTGAGGTGGAAGAACTGCCTTTATGAGTGGAAGTGAAGCTGTGGCTAACTGTGGGGGGAAACTGAGACTCTTGTGAGGGTAAAGAGCAGCAGGTCGGTGACTTTGTGCTGATTTTATACTTAAATATCTCAGGGGTCCCTGAAGGCAACAGTCTGTGTGTTCATTTAGTCACAAAGCAGAATGTGATAATAAAATGTTGTCTTATAGATCAGCTGTGATTCTGATAACATGCTCTTCTACTGCTACTACCTTTACTACGACTACTGTATGACTGCACATCATTTTTATTACAGTAATAATGATCAATATTATGTATCTGTCACTTTGACCAAGTGGCCAGTGACATTAAAGAATAGTAGTTTCCCAGCATGCTCTGTGTTGTGCTGCTGCTGCTGTTTCTGTTGTGTTTGACTGGTCCTCGCTCAGAGGCCGAGGTGCGTTCACTGACCTGGTTCAATGATAACAGCAGTGATGACTGATTCACTGATGTCTGTCTGTGTGTGTCTGGCTCCACCTGCTGTTTCTTATTTTAATTACAGAGGACAATCTACACTGAGGAACTTGTGCACTCTTTTTATTATTTCCCTTCACTACAAAGAGTCTCTGTGATACAACATTGATATGGTGAGATACTGCAGTACTACTTCTTGTCAAACACTATCAGTACACTGCACCAAGTATCTATGTTTCTATTGCACACATGCTCTCAATCTGTGCTTGGACCCCCTTTCTATCATTGAGTAAACTAAGTGACATATTTTATGGATCATTCATGTTATATTCAATGCATAACAGTAAGAGTACAGAACAACTGATACACGGTACAATAACCACAGTGAACACAATAACTGCAGGAAGTTTGTGTAAAATGAGCAGTTTGGAGGAATTTGGAGCAAATTATTTCCTTAATTTAAGAGATGAGTTTTCCTGATACTTTTATGAACTTTTTATACAATCCTCTGTGTGTATTTAGTATTTTATTCATTTTTAACTGTCAATCAATAGACTTTTTAAAAACAAATTCAGTGTTTTCTTCTCCCTGATGCCACTGTTCTATCAGCTCTTTGGGTGTTTTAACTGCGTAGACTACTTTTCTAATGCAGGACGAGGCCATTTAGCAGAGATATTTGAACCAGTAGCCTCAAATCCCCAAATAGTATTTTCAACATAAGAGTTGAATAATAATTGTAATCTCTCCTCTACAATCTTTTCCCACGTGACCTGAATGCAGCATCAGGCTGTGACTCCTGTGAGCACACTGACAAAGGAAGATACACAAGAGGGCGCCTTCATCCTGCTAACCAGGGATGTAATGGAGGTTAAAGCACCTCAACTCACTTTGTCTCCACTTTTAGTTCAGAACATGTTTTTATGACAATAAAAGATTTATAGTAAAAGTTCATTGTGTCATACATGGTGACAAACGGTGTCCAACCAGTAAAAGTGCAGATACAATCTCTGTGTGGCTTCTTTAAAAATAGATTCAGTTCTCTGTGTGAAGTTAAGGTGGCCATCAATCACAGTTCCAACATATTTCAAACTACTGACAGTTTCTACAGTGGATCCAGTGAGCAGAGCCGGTCCTGGCCTCCCTGGGGCCCGGAGCTAAATTCTGTCAGGGGGCCCTCCTTCCTGACCCGTAAACCCTGTTAACTATTTGCCACACAGTCTCTCAGTGCTCCCACTACAACTGGGTTGTTTACTCCATCTGTCAGTGTGAGAATCAGAAGATCTATACAGAACAGAATGAGGAACAAACAAACTATATTTATTCAATAGAATATGTTCTATAGAATATTAATGGCATATTAACACTGTAGACAATATATATGTAGAATATAATTCAAATATATATACTGTTGTTAATTCATCTTAAGTGTTCTCTAATGTCGGTAAATATTAAATTTGGGGTAATGACACTGATCCTGGATCAGCATTTAAATGTACCTTTGAGTTTATTGTAAGGTATTCTTATTATACTGCAGTGGAGAACAGAGTGACACATCTCAAACCATAGTGGACACAAAAATACTAATCTTGATCTCATAAATTAAGACTTTCTACTTCACTTGTTGAATATTGTAACTGTGTTATCTTGTGACCAGTTAAAGTCATCAGAAATCAGTATTCAGCAGCTTATTTTAAACTAAAATAAAGAATCTCCAGAGTATACCCATACCCATGTTTGCCCATGTGATGAGTCAGTGTGCATAGTAGGGCAATTAACTGAATGACAGTGTGTTCCTGGTGAAAACAAGATATTTTCTTCATGAACATTGTACCAAATGCAGAGAATTGTGTGTAGTGTTTTGAAAAAAGTGTGTTTTAGAACTGCAATTTGAGTGTAAAGCAGGAATTGTGTTTGTAGTTTAGCAGAATTGGTTCAGGGGGTCGGTGCATGAGTTACATGTTGTGGTCATTGTGTCTCAAGTACCAGTAATTGTGTGTAAACAATTGAGAAAAACTGTAATACAAAATATAACACAGACACACACAGACACAGACACACACACACACACACACACACACACACACACAAAAAAAAACAACCTTTATTTTGTTAATTTTTACCAGTAGAGCGCGATCGACTGGTTGGGCACTCCTGGATTAAATGTTACTCAGTGTTTTCAGGTTTATGTGCAGTAACGATTAATCATTTAAATAGCATGAGTACATGTGTAATAAAAGTTACTATTCTTACACAGTTCATCTATTATATGAATAAAATTCAAATGTTTAGTTAAGAAATTCTAGTTCTCACTGAATCTTAATTTCACAATATAACAATTATGACTGTTAATTTAATATATGTTACTATATAAAAAAGTCAGTTTTTTGAGTGTATAATTATTATCTTTATTTATTTATATTTTAAAAGTACTTTGTTCTTGTGTGATTTTATATTTTATGCACCAATGCACCAAGACAAATTCCTCGTATGTGTAAAAACCGACCTGGCAATGAACCAGTTCTGATTCTGATTCTACATGGTGAGTAAAAGGGCTAAAGTGCATAAAGGACTTTAATTTAGACAATGAGTTTGCATCCATTGGTCATTAAGCCTAAAGCACAATCTACCCCACACTTTCTTTTCTTTATATGCAGCTGAGGCACTTGAGGGAAAACATTCACACTTTACAGCTTCCATTTAAAATAACAGTCATATTGCACAAATCCTCTTCTGTTGTTGTCTTTGTAAAGTTTTTAATATGTTAATGTTCATTTCCTGTTGTTCTGTTTGTGCTTTTTGACTTCCAGTTCTTGTTTTCTTTCTTTATATTTTCATTGTTCTGTGTTTATTGTTGAGCAGCAAGATAATAAGACAAATTCCTTCTATGGAAAACCTACTTGGCAATAAAACTCATACTGATTCTGATATCTTGTAGTTTCAATTAATTAGATTAGCAAGTTAAAATGATTAAATCATTAATAATGATTAATGGATTGTTTTTTCATTTGTTATAATCAGTTTAATCAATTTATTTACTCTTTTACATTCGTTTCAAATGTTTTGATAACTTATAATCAGTGATTGCATTTTAGATGTTTTTCTTCATGTTGCCATCTTGAGCTGTTTTTCCTCTTTGTACAGGAAGAGAAGTTAGTGTAGGACCTTGTCCTCGTCTTCCTCTACAAGAGACGCTTTATCCGTCTCTTAATTCAACAATCATCGTATTATTTTGATTCTGTTCCACCAGGAGAGTTTTCAAGGCCTTCTTTCCCTTTGACCTTTTTGACCCAGGAGGGGAGGTGAGACTGTGGCGCCGACAGTCTCCTGCACAGAGAGCCTGGTTCTTTTCAGATTCTCAGATGGGATCTCTAAGGTGTCAATTTGTTTTATCCTCTTTAACAGAACACTGACTTCTCCACAGATCTGAATGACACTCCTCACTCAGGTTTTGGGAAACGCTTGTTGTTCTACAAAAGATGGGTTAATAATTAAGTGCCTTTTTGATTGTAAATCAGGGTTAGATATCCCTGAAATGTGTTTACATCTCTTTTAGTCTGACAGGTTCACGTCCAGAGAGAAACTCCTCTGAAATCCACATCTGGTCTCCTGTTACTCCTTTCCCCCTATCCTTTAAGGTGATTTATGAGAGGTCCATGTACTAGCCCTGACATTCCAATACTGATAGCAGAAACAGCATTTTGACTGATATAGATTTAGTTCTAATTTAATACTATTGTAAAATTTCATCTCCTCCTAATTAACAGATTGCCATCCAGCATGAGAAGGTCGCAAATGTAATGTTCGTCTGATGTTTCTGTCTTCAGATTGGACTGAGTTACAAAATCATGTGTAAAATGTCTGAATGTTTGATGGAGCCACAGCGCCACCTTTTGGTAAGATTCTGGTATAGTTGTAAGAGGACTTTCAAAACAAACTTTGTTTTATAATTGTGTATTATTCCAAATAGTAAATGCCGGACACATCATTTTTGTAACAAGGATTAAGCTAGAACTATACAAAATATGTACAATCCCTCAGTGCTGTTTTATATGCGTGTTTAATGATTATGATTTAATTATTTTAATCAGTTCTACTTTTCCTTTACGTCAAGTAATTTCGGTTATGTTATGTTAAAACATGTGAACTATGTATTAAGTCATGGTGGGTTCTGTGAATGGAGAATTATGATCTTGAAACTTTTAGAGACGATAGGAATAAATTATAAAGTTATGAATATCAAAATATCGGTAAAGGAAGTTACGCGATACGCCTTCAGATTAAAATATATAAGGGATAGACTCCGGTCACTCCCTCTCTTCTGCTCTTTTTCTTACTCTTCTGTCCTAAAATATTTCGTCCTCCTTCTTACTTTTAATTTCCGTACTTTACTTCGATTTGCGACACGTGTTGAATTTTTCCTCAAGTAATAAATTGCTGTGCTGAAGTACTTTCCTAAGTACTTTTATTTTGAAAGCTCAAGACACAAACGAATTTCTTCTTTTATATTTTTGTAGTCTTATATATAAGATATATAATATATTATATATATATCGTCAAGTATTGTCGCCTGATTCACAGAAAGTGAATTTAATCTAATTCTTGGACTTTCTTGGAGAATTCGCCAGGCCAGCGATTCATCCTCCAGTTAATTTCAAACAAGAAGCTGAATTAGTTTACAGTCAAAACTGAAGACCAACCACTCTAAGACATTCCTCATCAGCCAGGAGGACGTCGCAGTAGTTGACTGCTCAAGAAGACGTATAAATGTTTCCAGCCGAACAAAGACATTATTCTCCAGCCACCTTGCCCCCAACGCTCACTAGAGCACACGTCACGCTGGGCCTTTTGGAAAGATTGCCACTGGAACCAGGGACTACAACTCCCTTCGGCCTGTTGGACCAGTGACGCAAAGCCGCAGTTGAGTTAAAAGCCAAGGACCTGGAATCCTTCCAAGTTCCATCTACAAACAAAGTAGGCTGACTCTCCGGTACACGGCCGGATTCACACACATGAAAAAGAGCTGGTGTCTGTCTATAAGCTTTGATTCCCATCTTTTACGTTTAAGAGAATTTTGGATTAGGGCCTCTCAGTTCTAAAATTTACTCTTGTAATATTTTAAACTTACTGCCGCATCGCATAATAGTAATAATTCATATATTGTCCACATATTCTGTTACTTGTTGTTGTTTGTTTGCATTATCACTTCATGCTATTTACTCTGCATTAGTTTAGTTAATAAACATATATAACTGTATGTCCTTGTCGGTGCAGGTTTGATTTGATGCGGGGAAATCGATGAATCGTGTAAAAGAAATCACTACTTCAGAAACATGAGATTAAATATAGATTTTGAAATTTAATAAATTGATTTGAAATTGATTTGATTAGATCTGTGGAATAATGTCCTCCAATTATTCCAGTAACTAAACAACGGAGGTGGTGCCCCATTTACGAGTGTATTATTAATCACCAGTGATTAATTACCTTTCTAATTAAATAGTAGTGTAACCCCTACATTAGACACAGTGAATCTTTTACTCCTTTCCAGTCAGTTTTTATCCATTTGAATTTGACATGAGTGGAGAGGACTACAACTGCATGTTATTGTGCAATCCTGTGTTGTATAATGACAATAAAACAGAACTTTAAACCCTCGATAACCCCTCCCTCTTCTTCCTGATTCAAACACAGCGAGCTACACTCTGTTCATGTATTTCCTTGTTCCCTCCCCTTCAGATCTACAGTTTGTAGATGGGTGTAACCAACATGAGCAAGAGCTGACAGGCCCCATTCACTGCAGAGACACATGTTGTTGAGATCAGAGCTCAACCCGGCCTCATTTATAAAGAAGTGAAACTCAGACAGTCGTTGTCACTGAGAGGTGAAATGGCGCAGAAAGGAGTTCAGCTGGACCGAGAAACCTTCTCTTGTTCCATCTGTCTGGATCTACTGAAGGATCCGGTGACTACTCCCTGTGGACACAGCTACTGCATGAACTGTATTAAAAGCTACTGGGATGGAGAGGATGAGAAGAAAATCCACAGCTGCCCTCAGTGTAGGCAGACCTTCACACCGAGGCCTGTCCTGGTAAAAAGCACAATGTTAGCAGCTTTAGTGGAGGAACTGAAGAAGACTGGACTCCAAGCTGCTCCTGCTGATCTCTGCTATGCTGGACCTGAAGATGTGGCCTGTGATGTCTGCACTGGGAGAAAACTGAAAGCCCTCAAGTCCTGTCTGTTCTGTCTGGTTTCTTATTGTGAGACACACCTCCAGCCTCATTATGATGTGGCTCAGTTAAAGAAACACAAGCTGGTGGACCCCTCCAAGAAGCTCCAGGAGAACATCTGCTCTCGTCATGATGAGGTGATGAAGATGTTCTGCCGTACTGATCAGCAGTGTATCTGTTATCTCTGCTCTGTGGATGAACATAAAGGCCACGACACAGTCTCAGCTGCAGCAGAAAGGACTGAGAGGCAGAGAGAGCTCGAGGTGAGTCGACAAAACATCCAGCAGAGAATCCAGGACAGAGAGAAAGATGTGAAGGAGCTTCAACAGCAGGTGGAGGCTATCAATCGCTCTGCTGATAAAGCAGTGGAGGACAGTGAGAAGATCTTCACTCAGCTGATCCGTCTCATGGAGAAAAGAAGCTCTGATGTGAAGCAGCAGGTCAGATCCCAGCAGGAAACTGAAGTGAGTCGAGTCAAAGAGCTTCAGGAGAAGCTGGAGCAGGAGATCACTGAGCTGAAGAGGAAAGACGCTGAGATGAAGAAGCTGTCACACACAGAGGACCACACCCAGTTTCTACACAACTACCCCTCACTGTCAGCACTCAGTGAATCTACATCCAGCATCAATATCCTTCCTCTGAGGTACTTTGAGGATGTGACAGCGGCTGTGTCAGAGCTCAGAGATAAACTACAGGACGTTCTGAGGGACAAATGGACAAACGTCTCACTGACAGTGACTGAAGTGGATGTTTTACTGTCACAACCAGAGCCCAAGACCAGAGCTGGATTCTTACAATATTCATGTGAACTCACACTGGATCCAAACACAGCAAACAAAAAGCTGTTATTATCTGAGGGAAACAGAAAAGTAACAAAAATGAGTGAACAACAGTCTTATTCTAGTCACCCAGACAGATTCACTGGATGGGTTCAGGTCCTGAGTAGAGAGAGTCTGACTGGACGTTGTTACTGGGAGGTGGAGTGGAGAGGGGATGGAGTTTATGTAGCAGTCGCATACAAGAATATCAGCAGAGCAGGGAGCTCATATGAATGTTTATTTGGACACAATAACAAATCTTGGTCATTAGATTATTACAATAACAGTTATAACTTTTGGTACAACAATGTCCAAACTCCTGTCTCAGGTCCTCAGTCCTCCAGAGTTGGAGTGTATCTGGATCACAGTGCAGGTATTCTGTCCTTCTACAGCGTCTCTGAAACCATGACTCTCCTCCACAGAGTCCAGACCACATTCACTCAGCCTCTCTATGCTGGATTTTATCTTTATTACAGTTTTGGATCCACTGCTGAGTTCTATAAACTGAAATAGACAGAAGTCATTTCAGGGACTTTGTGTTAAACTCTGAGTTTGAATCCTTAAACTGATTTTGTCTTCATGTTTGTTGCTGAGAGCTGATTGTTGTGGCGTTTCTTCACTGCACAGAGATCAGCTGTCAATCAAACATTGTGGGCGGTACTTTGACACTGTAAATGTTTGAGTGTGTTTAGGTGGCGCTCCTTCCTGTGTCTGTTCAGCCATAGAGGTTATCACTGCTCATGATGGCTTTTGTTTAGCTGATCTGACATTTCTCTGCTCTCTAAATATATATATATATATATTATATTTGTGTTGATGTATTTGTATGTTGTTGTTTCTCTTTCACTGCATAGATCCTTAAATTTAAAGCAGCAGACCTTCCTTTATTGTAGATAGTTTGTTCTTATCATTTTGTACATTTCTAAAGAAATCTGTAATTACATTTATTACATTATTTTAACATTACAATTTGCTAGAGGACATTTGTAGTTGTTGTCTATGTACAAATGAGGAAATGTGAGGTGTTACACAAATGGAATCAACATGATCATAATCAATAAAGAGATAAACAGCTGCTGTGCTCAAGAGGTTTGTATTTGATCCTCAATTTGAAACAAAGAAATGCATCTAAAAGAGTGGTGATCAGGGTTCCTGTAACTGTGATTGATTTACAGGGCCGGCCCAAGCCTCCATGGGGCCCTAAGCTAAATTTGATTTTGGGGCCCTCTATTACTGCCAATAATAATGATTATTGATCATTCACACACCTACTATAAACGTATTCTACTTATTCTACTCTGTCATTATAAATACACTTGTAAAACTAAATGTGAGAACTTGTTGTTGTAGTTAGACTGTAATCCACTGTGATTAATGCCATGGAAGCAGACGCCAGATTTGCAAATTTACAGAAAAATCTTTCAATTAATATTTAGCAAAGTCAGCAACTGTCCCTACTGGCCACACAGAGAACCAATACATAAAACCTTAAAAAGCAGCCCGGCATGTTTTACCCATCTATGGTTTTTAATCTGAAATGGTAGTAAATTCAGCTACAAGAGCAGCCTGGGGTTGATTAACACTTAATATTCAAAATTATATAGTACTAAGTGGGATACCGAATGTCATCTAGGCCAATTAAAAGTAACAAAATAAACTAATCGTTTACTGTAAACACAATCTGCTTTATTATTATTTTTTTAAATAAACTGCAACACCAAATGTACAAAAACAGACAGCATTAAATAAAATACAAAAATATCAGACAATACTTAAATACTTAAATAATGATGTAAATCAACAGGCACCTAAAACAAGGTAACACAAATGGTAAATATAATTTGCATATAATTTATTTTTTGAATATGTGAGCCAGCTCCGCTTTACTTTTTCCCCATTTACTAGGTGTCTGTATGTGTGATGGTGGTGGAAGCTTTGGCCATTGTGTCTTTTTGGGAATGTGAATGTGTCCTTTTATAGGCAGTGGCCCTCTTAATACCTGTTCAGTCCTTTCTGAGTCTGACAGGAAAGAGGGACACTCAGCTGGGTCAACTGGCTGATCCCTGCTCCAAACTGGATGCTGAAGAAGACACATCAATCTCCATGACCAAAGATGAAGGACCTACAGGGAAATTAAAATAATAATTTTTGGACAAAATTATTAATCTCAGAATATTCTGCAGTACACTGAGCAATTATAAAGGCTGTTCTGTTGTTAACTTACCAGGAACAGCTGAGGTTGCAGAGAGGACAGTGGGCACAGTGGATGGAGCAGAGGATAGAGATGGACCTGAAATGAAAAACATGTCCCTTGTCATATGATTATATCTTATATTAGTATATCTTAATGAGATCATTTGACTAGAAATTAAATATATATGGTGACAGTGTTTGATCACCTGATTCATCAGCCTTGGCTGCTCCTGAGGAGGTGGGTTGCCCCTGGGCTGAGTCAGTGCCTCCTCCTAAATATTTTAACAGTGCTCCTGGGGAAGTTTCATATAACGTATGAGCCTAATAGGGAGTTGATGTAAAAGGAATATGTTTATTTACTCACATAAATTACTGTGCTCTGCAGCAAACAATTGCAAACAACATACCTCAAACTATAAGTTAACTAAATGAATTCATTAATGTAAAACCATATTGCTAGCAAACGTCACCGCGTTTGTAATTAACGTTAGTTATTAAACATTTGCTATCAAACGTTATCAAAAACGTTGTTTTGATGCCAAAAAGCGACCCAGAATAATATAAATACACTGAGAATCAACTTATTCAAATTACTACACAAACACAACAACGTTAGATTGAATAGTAAACTATCTAACCGACCCATAAGAGAGAAGTAGTAAGACGTTTTGAACTAATGGAACTTTTCAAAATCTCCTTGATACCAAATATTACATTACCAAGACATACCTTTATCTTGTCGTTGTTTCTCCTCTTCCTCTTCCTTCCTCTTCCTCTTTCTGCCCCTGAAGGTAACGTTAAGTCCTTTCTTGCCACATCTTTCACTTGCTCCGAGCTCCTGGATGCTCAGTGCACACGTTACTAACGGAGCTCTGACCGTTGGAGCAGAGAGTCAGTAGGAAACTCTGTTAACATCATATTGTTGTTGGGTTTTTATGTACAACAATGTACATTTGATAATATATGAATCATCATCACTCACACATGGAAAAAAATAATTAATTCATTTTTTAAGTTAATTGCTCTTGGAGGCCCCCTAGTGGTCACGGGGCCCTAAGCAGCTGCTTAGTTTGCTTATGCCTTGGGCCGGCCCTGCACACAGTGTTTGAAATACCTCAGTTAGAGTCACCGTCATCACCGTCAGTCTCACCAGGTTTCTGTTTTCATTTATGTCTTGAGGATCCTGTGAAATAATGAATGATGGTGATTACTATTATTAGTATTATTATTATTGTTAATACAAAATATGTCAGTTACCTGTCAACACACCTTCACTGTCTGAATGAAAGCCATCTATAGTAAGACAAGTGTTATCACTATTGAGAGAAAACATTTCATAACTTGTGATAAGGACAACATGGAGTGTGTTAAATACCTGTTTGAGGGTCATCGCTGTCAGCATCAACAGGCTGACGTCTTTTCTTAGAGCTCGAGGATGCTGTTAAAAGAAGGAATAATTAGTATAGTTATACAGGCCATTGTTCTGGTATACAAAATAGGCGCTAACCAGGACGCTAAGGTCACCTACAGGAGCCCAGATGACCAATAATAGCCTTGCTAATGAGCTCACAACTTCACCAGGCGGGAAAAAGCCTCGGAATCTGAATAGAAAACAACGTTTACAAAAAATAATGCCCATAACAGGTTTGAATATTAAGGGCTGTCTGATATTCGTTCAAATATCTTATCTTATATTTGAATAACAAAGTTCGGAGTCAAAGCCCTAGGTCAGACACAATGAACACTTCTATTATCAGATGAAGCAGATATGATGCTTCATGCAGTAGTTCAGCTGCATGTAGCTCTTCCTTGTAGCTGAGACTCTAGCCGGGTGAAGCAGAGCACAGCTGTACTGGCTGGTTGACAGACTCATTTCATTCCACTCAAAAGCAGTTGGTTATCAGCTGGTAGAATATTCAATGGTGGTATATTATTCTCTTTTGTACAGACAGTAAACTAGTATCCTCTGTGTGTTTAATACCTGTTTGAGGGTCATCACTGTCTGACTCAACAGGCTGAGGATGCTGTTAAAAGAAGGAATAATTAGTACATTAATACAAGATAGTACCTGTAACTGACAACAGATCTTGACTAAATGAAAGCCACCTGTATTATGACATTTATGTGCTTGCTTTGGTTATAGTGGCAGGAGATTTCAGGCAGTGATGAGGGATGAGGAGAGAAGAGACAAGACAGAGGAGAGAGGAGCGAGACAAAGCACTTTATGAATGTGCTGCTACAGTGTTAGAACTGTTGACTGTTTTAGCTTCATTTCAATGATGTTTTATATTTGATTTTTAAAGAGGTATTAATGTCCCTTTGGTACGCTATTAATCATTAAAGTTGCTTAATAAAATAAATAATAAAACCTTAATGCACACAACTGATGTGTAACCCACCTGATGAGCAAAAAGATGAGTCCCTGCCCATCTCTGTCTGTGACAGGTCACTGTCCACAGCTTCTAATACCTGTTCTGAACACCAGGAAAACAAACAAAATATCATATGAGAAAAGGATGTTTAAGCAGAAATGACACTAAATAAGATGTTAAGAGTAAGTTTTCTTTACCACTGGGATCAATCTGGATTTGATCCAAGCTCATTCCCTTGTAGTCTGACAGCCGGCCCTGTTCTAGGGCAATCAACACTTTACTGACTTTAGCCAACTCCAGTGTCCCTTCAGGTAGTCTGTAGTACTGTCTGTGTACCCGTATGTCATGGCCAAGAAAATGTGCCAGTGTGTCCATCTCATTATCCTTCAGGTTGAGAACTGTGGACAGCGTGGAGACCTGCTTTCTCAACTTGGTTGAGGACAGAGTTTCAGGATGCTTGGCCCCACATTCCTTTGCCATCTGTCTGATGGCATCTGATCCCCTTAAGTGACTCTCTGCTTCAGCTCTGGCAAAGAAATAAGGATTGTCATCAGGCACACCACAGGTCCGCCGATGTGCAACCAAGGCCTCCATTGATGACAGCATGTCCGGTGTTAGAAGGATCGGAACCTTCCTGTTTCTTTTCCCTCTGATTTCAATCCGTTGAAAATGTTGGCAAAGCTTTTGCTCCAACTCTGAAAGACCTAGTGCCACATCTGAATGAAGTTCTGAACTGTCTCTCAGGGTAAATGCACTAAGTGGCATCTTTGATCCTTCACCTTCTCTTCTGCGGTTAAACAGGATCACCTCAGCAAGCGTTACACTGGCCAGCTTGGTCCAGGTCTTCTTGCTTGGTTTATTCTTCAGATTCCTTTGGTATTCTTCTCTGCACTTTTGGAGGTACATGTGCATGTTCTTGACATCCTCAGTGAAAGGAAGGAGCTGAGGGAGTTTCACCTCTTTCAGAGTTTGTAGGGCACGTGATGACACACACACATCCCACACCCCTGCTCCTGTTCAGGTTGTTTAGAAATTCCTCATTGTCAGACTCTGCCATCTGGGATGTTTACTGATGTTGTTTAAAATGAACAGAAGAGACATTTGAAGTGAATATTCTAGTGAACTGGATCACTGGTTAAAGTCACAACCTGATATAGTTTATTGTGTATTATTTTCTCATATTGTAGAGGGGAAGTCTGGTTCCTATGGAGGGGGTGTGACGGCAGGGCCTGCTCTGTGTGTGTGTGTGTGTGTGTGTGTGTGTGTGTGTGTGTGTGTGTGTGTGTGAGTTCATCGGCGCACTGGGACCACCTGGCCAGTCTCCCAAGGGCTCTGAAGATCTGGACCCCTCGTTCCTCCAGCCATGTTCCTGTTTGGTTGGCTTCGGCCGTGTCATTAGTTCAGTTTCTGCACCTCACAACGCCCTCATTTATGTGCTGACACACTGATACCACTGACCAACACACCTCATCATTCCACTGTGGGATTGCACTTGCATTATATTTTAGTAATAAACTCGTTCATCTTTGACTTCAAACCGTTTATCTCCCATTTATTGTCACAGCTCAGGAGCCGGGTGTCACACTGACATGTGAATATATGGAGGACTGCACTTTCCTGTATCCATATTGTTCAATAAGCAGCAGACACAGGTTCATTCAGTTCACAATGATTCGTTGTTTCCATTCCTCTAAGGCACTGGCTCCCAGCCTTTATCCTTCAGGGACACCTTTTCTATCACTGAGTAAACTATATGTTACACATATTTCATATTATATTGAATTATAACAATAACAGCAGAGAACAGCTGATAAACTGAACAATGAACCCAAACAGTGAACACAATAACTGCAGCAAGTTTGTGTAAAACCAGAGATTTGGATGAAGTTTGAGCAGATTATTTCCTTTGAATATTGATCAGAGATCAGTTTTCCTGATATTTTAGGGAACTTTTTATACAATTCTCTGTCTGTATTATGTATTCTTTAGTTATTTAGTAGGTCGGGAGGCCTTCTTGGTTTTATGGGGTGATAGAAAACTTTAGAAAATAAATACAGTAGACATATCTCAGCATTTTTGTTTAATTTGACTTTGAAGACCTGAACACAAACTATATTCACAGAACCTCTGATAAACAGCCTCGTCCTGCAGTAAAGAAGTTCAAACAACCAAAGAGCTAAAATGAAAATATATATAACAGTCATATTGTACATATTGTTTATTTTTCTCTTGTCCTTTTTGACTTGAAGTCCGTGTTTCCTTTATTTATAATTTTTAGCACTTTATGTTTATTATGTACAAAGATAACAAGGCAAATTCCTTGTATTGAAAACCTTCTTATAATAAAACTCACTCTGATTCTAATATCTTGTTCTTTACATTTTCTTTAATTAGCAAGTAAATAACAGACTTTAATATCTTCTTACCTCCGATATAAAACTCAGGATGAATGTAATTATGTAACATTAATTGTATTGTTTTCATTGTATTCTGGTGTAATCAACATATTTACTCCTTTAAATTCATTCAAAATGTTTTGATAGTTGTTTTATGATTTAATAATCAGTGAGTAACTTTTGGATGTTTTTCTTCATGTTGCCATCTTGAGCTGTTTTTCCTCTTTGTACAGGAAGAGAAGTTAGACACAGTGAATCTTTTACTCCTTTCCAGTCAGTTTTTATCCATTTGAATTTGACATTTTCAGTGTGTGAGTGGAGAGGACTACAACTGCATGTTATTGTGCAATCCTGTGTTGTATAATGACAATAAAACAGAACTTTAAACCCTCGATAACCCCTCCCTCTTCTTCCTGATTCAAACACAGCGAGCTACACTCTGTTCATGTATTTCCTTGTTCCCTCCCCTTCAGATCTACAGTTTGTAGATGGGTGTAACCAACATGAGCAAGAGCTGACAGGCCCCATTCACTGCAGAGACACATGTTGTTGAGATCAGAGCTCAACCCGGCCTCATTTATAAGGAAGTGAAACTCAGACAGTCGTTGTCACTGAGAGGTGAAATGGCGCAGAAAGGAGTTCAGCTGGACCGAGAAACCTTCTCTTGTTTCATCTGTCTGGATCTACTGAAGGATCCGGTGACTACTCCCTGTGGACACAGCTACTGCATGAACTGTATTAAAAGCTACTGGGATGAAGAGGATGAGAAGAAAATCCACAGCTGCCCTCAGTGTAGGCAGACCTTCACACCGAGGCCTGTCCTGGTAAAAAACACCATGTTAGCAGTTTTAGTGGAGGAACTGAAGAAGACTGGACTCCAAGCTGCTCCTGCTGATCTCTGCTATGCTGGACCTGAAGATGTGGCCTGTGATTTCTGCACTGGGAGAAAACTGAAAGCCCTCAAGTCCTGTCTGTTCTGTCTGGTTTCTTACTGTGAGAAACACCTCCAGCTTCATTATGATGTGGCTCAGTTTAAGAAACACAAGCTGGTGGACCCCTCCAAGAAGCTCCAGGAGAACATCTGCTCTCGTCATGATGAGGTGATGAAGATCTTCTGCCGTACTGATCAGCAGTGTATCTGTTATCTCTGCTTGATGGATGAACATAAAGCCCATGACACAGTGTCAGCTGCAGAAAAAAGGACTGAGAGGCAGAGAGAGCTCGAGGTGAGTCGACAAAACATCCAGCAGAGAATCCAGGACAGAGAGAAAGATGTGAAGGAGCTTCAACGGGAGGTGAAGGCTATCAATCGCTCTGCTGATAAAGCAGTGGAGGACAGTGAGAAGATCTTCACTCAGCTGATCCGTCTCATGAAGAAAAGAAGCTCTGATGTGAAGCAGCAGGTCAGATCCCAGCAGGAAACTGAAGTGAGTCGAGTCAAAGAGCTTCAGGAGAAGCTGGAGAAGGAGATCACTGAGCTGAAGAGGAAAGACGCTGAGATGAAGAAGCTGTCACACACAGAAGACCACACCCAGTTTCTACACAACTACCCCTCACTGTCAGCACTCAGTAAATCTACATCCAGCATCAATATCCGTCCTCTGAGGTACTTTGAGGATGTGACAGCGGCTGTGTCAGAGCTCAGAGATAAACTACAGGACGTTCTGAGGGACAAATGGACAAACGTCTCACTGACAGTGACTGAAGTGGATGTTTTACTGTCACAACCAGAGCCCAAGACCAGAGCTGGATTCTTACAATATTCACGTGAACTCACACTGGATCCAAACACAGCAAACACACAGCTGTTATTATCTGAGGGGAACAGAAAAGTAACAAGAATGAGTCAACAACAGTCTTATTCTAGTCACCCAGACAGATTCACTGGATGTGTTCAGGTCCTGAGTAGAGAGAGTCTGACTGGACGTTGTTACTGGGAGGTGGAGTGGAGAGGGAGAGTTCGTATAGCAGTCGCATACAAGAATATCAGCAGAGCAGGGAGGTCGAATGAATGTGGATTTGGATTCAATAACAAATCTTGGTCATTAGATTGTAACAATAACAGTTATAACTTTTGGTACAACAATGTCCACACTCCTGTCTCAGGTCCTCAGTCCTCCAGAGTTGGAGTGTATCTGGATCACAGTGCAGGTATTCTGTCCTTCTACAGCGTCTCTGAAACCATGACTCTCCTCCACAGAGTCCAGACCACATTCACTCAGCCTCTCTATGCTGGACTTTGGCTTTATTACAGTTTTGGAGACACTGCTGAGTTCTATAAACTGAAATAGACAGAAGTCATTTCAGGGACTTTGTGTTAAACTCTGAGTTTGAATCCTTAAACTGATTTTGTCTTCATGTTTGTTGCTGAGAGCTGATTGTTGTGGCGTTTCTTCACTGCACAGAGATCAGCTGTCAATCAAACATTGTGGGCGGTACTTTGACATCTTCTCATTAGTTGTCCTGTAAATGTTTGAGTGTGTTTAGGTGGCGCTCCTTCCTGTGTCTGTTCAGCCATACATTTTTTGGTGTAGTAATATTTATTAGGTTAACTGTCACAATTGTTATTTTCTAATTGTAAGTATCAGTGAGAACTGGAATTATTCAAGTAAAACTATATATGTCTTTCATGTAATAAATAAACTGTGTGGGAAGAGTAAGTTTTATTGTGTATTTTCACATAATATTCAAAGGTTTCATAGTCATTGCCCATGAACTTAGAAATACCAAGTAAGTTTTAATAGTGTTTGTAATAGTGTTTTGAATCCGGGACTGACTGTATAATTAATAGTTCGCTAGATGCTGTGGATAAATGGCGGGTTTGCCAAAATGATGAGTTTCCTTCGCATAATGAACTCAAGGCAACGACAGAGTACACAACCGCTACACATAGGAGGGGAAGGGAGGAGAGAAAACGTTTCAAATATCCGCAGCGTCGGTTTGGAGAGCCTCTACCAGACCTCACCAAAACCCTGCTGCTAATCATTATTTAAGCTAAAGAGGAAGCTATGGTTTTTGTTCATTTGCAGTGTACTCGTAGTTTGCCACAAATCTAAAATCTTACTGAGACAGAGCAAACAGAGGTCAGGAGAGATGTTCATTCCCACAAAATGTCACTCAGTTTATCAGGATAAATATGATTTCATTTATTGGCATTTCAGATTTGTTTCTTACTGTGGCTGTATATTTTTATTCCATATATGAAAATACTTTATGTGTCTTATTTCAACTAAAAGAACCACCACTTGTAGAAATGATGCACTTTCCATCTTTTTGAGTTGTTATAGAGCTACTGATGAGCCTTAAGTATCTGAAATTCAGATTCATTTGTGGAAATTTGAAAAAATTCAAATGATCTATCCAAAAACATTTCCTGTGATCATTTTCTTCCACATGCTTCATAAGGACCATCACCTTGTTTGGATCCCTTTCTTTCTAATCCCCTCGTCTATATTTTGCTCATAATTTGATATGAAGCCTCATTGTTCTCTATTCTGATTCCGTTTACACTGTTTCAATTTGGATTCTGCATTATTCTTGATGCATATGACACAGCTCTCTCTCAACAACGTGAATCTAGACCAGCAATGCTCTTGGAGGAGAGGAACAGAATCACAGCGGCAAAAATGCAGGATTTTCTTCATTTAAGATTTAACACATGTGGAAATGGGTGTAATGTTTTAGATCAGAGCCATATTTTCAAATATTATCCAAAATACATTGGTTTGACAGTGGTACAGTTCATTTTGGTTACATGATCCTCTAGTTTTAATGTAGTATTTCTTGTAGTATTCTGTAGTTTTAATGTATTATTTTGTCTTTGTGTTTTTGTCCTTAAGCCCAAAGCAACAACTTTGTACAGTTGACACTGTGCCATCTCAAACAGCAACTACAGCAAGCTGTGTCACAAGAAAAGCCATCTGGCTATTCAGGTAAAAACAAAATTGTGTAGTGCTTTGCAATTCATAAGTTGTAAGAGGTTTACCATCATCACAGAATATACATACTATTCCAAATGAAAATGAAGCAGAATATGTACTATGCACCTGAACATGGATTCACATATATTTTACAGGATATCAGCAGAGAGGAAGTTCAAGAGGACCAGGCTGAGCAAGTCCTGAGGATCTGTGTCTTCCACACAAGTGAAGAAGATGAAGGTGCATCCGACACTGATGTGTCCATTGTTATTGAAGGGACTGAGGTACTTGACAACTATGGAAGTGTTACAAAGGCCTGTCTCCTGCTCATGAGCATCATTTATGCCATGAATTTGAGTTACCCCCAAAAACAAAGTACACTTTTGAAGTTTTTCTAGAGCTTGATGTCCTTAAGCTGTCCCCGAAAATCCTGTCTCTGCGAAACAAACTTGAGTCTGAGTGCACATGTATACGGCACAGTTGTTAATGTGGCTATTTCTCTATTTTCTTATTTTTCTCTCGTTTTAATGATGTCATTTTTATTTGAACTTGTTGCACTGTATTAAATACTGTATGTGGCCATGTGGAGTGGCTACGTTTTGGGGACAAAAGAAAAGAAGTTAGATCAGCATTTTCAAGTTAAACCAGAGGTTCTTAACTGGTGGCTCGTGGGGCCATTTTTAATGGGTCACGGATGTGAGTGTGGGCATGAAAAGAGCGAGGGGCCAAATATCGCACTTTTTAGTGTCAAGATGCTCTGCTTTTTGTAGGATATTACTCATGATACAGAAACAGACGTTTAGAACCTCAGAGCAAAACACTGTTCTTTAAGATAAAAAGGAATAGTAAGCATGTCTTTTAAGATGCACCAGCATGTCAAATGTTTTCCAGAGTTTAAGGTTAAAAAGCCTCTCCAAACGATAGGCTACGTATGCTCTATGCAAACAGTTCCTGAACTTGTCCTTGTGCCTTTAACAAGCTACCTCAAACCCATTTTAGCCACCCTAAGATGAAATTTCTGTCATCGTCTACTCACCCCGATGCCGATAGAAGGACTCATCATGCTCTTCTGGGAGTTTGCCGAGATGTTTGTTTCTCACAAAACTGCATTGAACGGCAACTTGGCTTCAAACATCCAAAAAATGTCTCCATATTGCTCATCTGAAGTAATCCAAGTGTCCTGCAGCTTACACATTCCTAGATGTTTTGAAAAACAGAACAAAATTGTGTTTTGGCTTTGTTTGCTCTGCTTTGCTTCCACTGTGGTGCTGCGTGAACACGGATGGGCTAGCTGGAAGTTAGTAGTGTGTAAGTTTGTGTGCGGCGTTGGAAGGAGCACGCATTGGAAGAGCAGCAGAGCAAACACAGCTTAAAAACACAAGTTTGTTATGTTTTGTACAAACGTCTTGGCATGTGTGAGCTACAGGACTGAATTAAAGTGTTCTCTAATGTCAGTAAATATTAAATTTGGGGTAATGACACTGATCCTGGATCAGCATTTAAATGTACCTTTGAGTTTATTGTAAGTTATTCTTATTATACTGCAGTGGAGAACAGAGTGACACATCTCAAACCATCATGGACACAAAAATACTAATCTTGATCTCATGAATTAAGACTTTCTACTTCACTTGTTGAATATTGTAACTGTGTTATCTTGTGACCAGTTAAAGTCATCAGAAATCAGTATTCAGCAGCTTATTTTAAACTAAAATAAAGAATCTCCAGAGTATACCCCCTTGACGCTTTGTATTGTCTCGGCTCACGCCTCCTTCTCACCTTTTCACCCCCTAACCAGTTTGTGTTGAGACTGAGCTCGTGAACACACATGCAGACACTCCAGGAAACAGGGACTTAATAGGAAACTAGTGTTTATTGAAAAGAGGGGGAGAGGGAGTACAGACCTGGGCAAGCTTGGGCTGGTGGGTGTGAACCTGGGGCTGAGGGTTGGACTGGAAGCTGGAACCTGTCTGCACTCAGGCAATCACACACACATACAGTTAGAGAGAGGGGGGAGGGACACTCGGGAGTGGCAGCAGGTTAGACTGAATCATCATAGTTTGTATCTCTCACTGTAACCATGGTTTGTGAACTTAATAACAACCACAATGAATCCCAAATGTGTGATTTGACACAACAGAACTGCTTTGTGTAACCTGTAAAAACACATCTGACATCCGCTTAAGATAACTCATGTATGACGACAACAAGTCAGAAATGAGGCATTTGACAGCATAAATATTAGACTTGGGCAGGTGGTGCCTGATTCCTTTCAAATGAGCATTAAACTGCTCTGCCAGCTGGCTGTTTATGATAGTGTGCTGCAGATCGCTGTCAGCGTTATACACACTTCAACCAGCACACAATAAAAAGTACAGCATTCCTTTTATGCATTAGAAGTAACATGAATACATTGCTGACCAATGTGGTTCTTCCAGTGGAGCCGGTCTAGGAGGAACCAACTGTGTTTAAAGAATGCTGGAGCACGGTTCAGTGCAAAGCTGTGCAGTAGGGCTGAGGGAGTGCTCGGCTGACATGAGAACAGATAATTTACTTTTTAACGAGTATCAGAGGCTCCACAGGTTCCCTCGTTGCACTCCATGGAAGATTTTCCACTCGAGCAGTCTTGTGACGATACTCTACGCTTTGCCTTTGACCAAGTGATAAAAATTGTCAGTTGGTGCAACCTGATGCAGCACAGACATATCCACATTTCACATTGGTTAGGGACAGGCTATACAGAGTGAGACGTGACACTCAGTCAGCAGAGGTTGTTTGTACCGGAAAGCTGCCAGGAAACAGTTTTCCAGGTGGCTCATTATAACCCAGTGGCGGGGCACATGGGGTATGAAAAACACTAAACCGGATAATGGCCCGTTTCTATTGGCCTGGCATTCGGGGAGATGTACGCCGCTGGTGTGAGTCTTTCCCCGAAAGTCAGTTGGTTAACCAACTGGCCATCCCTAGAGCACCATTGCGTCCATTATCACTCATTGACGTTCCATTTGAGCGTATTGGCATGGACCACATCAGGCCAATTCACCGGAGCGCATGTGGATATCGTTTTGTACTAGTCCTGGTGGATTATGCAACTCAATATCCAGAAGCAGTGCCTCTGCGCACAACCTCTGCAAAGAGTGTGGCACAGGCACTGTTCCAGGTCATCTCCTGAGTTGGGATCCCAAAAGAAATCCTAACAGACCAGGGCACCTCGTTTATGTCATGCACACTCCGGGAACTGTATGGGTTATTGGGCATCAGGTCAGTTCGGACTAGTGTATACCACCCTCAGACCGATGGCCTTGTCGAGAGTCTGAACAAAACCTTGAAGTCCATGGTCCTTAAGTTTGTGCACGACGGCCGCAATTGGGATAGGTGGCTAGATCCTCTGCTGTTTGCAGTGCGTGAGGTACCCCAGGCCTCCACAGGATTTTCTCCCTTTGAACTGCTGTTTGGCAGGACACCACAGGGGGTTCTGGACGTGGTTAATGAAAGCTGGGAGGAAGGTCAGAGCCCAAGTATAAAAGAAGTTCAGTACGTCCTGGACCTGAGAGCAAAACTCCACACATTGGGACAGTTGTCACGGGAGAATCTGCTCAGGGCCCAGGAGCGTCAACAACGCCTGTACAGAGGAACTAGACTTAGACAATTTGCACCGAGAGATAAAGTACTTGTATTACTCCCATCTTGCATCTCTAAATTACTCGCCAAGCGGCAAAGGCCCTTTGTGGTCACACGGCGAGTGGGTGATGTCGACTATGAGGTTGTGCGTTCTGACAGGAGAGAAGCAACTCAGATTTACCACCTTAATCTCCTTAAAGTGTGGAGAGAGACGGAGAATGTTTCTATGGTGACCACGGTGAAGAGAGAGAGATGATTTAGGGTCTGAGGTACCAAAGTCCACCAATCCTGCCTTGCTCCATTGTGATGACCATCTCACCCTGTCCCAGAGAGCAGACATTGCCGTGTCACAAAAGCGTTTTGCTGATGTGTTCTCCCCCTGCCAGGACGCACAAGTCTCATACAGCATCACGTTGAGACTCACCCAGGCGTGACGGTGCGTTCACAGCCCTATCGGTTACCTGAACACAAAAGAAAAGTGGTTCAGAAGGAATTGAAAGCCATGTTGGAGATGGGTGTAGTAGAAGAGTCCAACAGTGCCTGGTGTCGCCCCATTGCTCTGGTGCTTAAGAAGGATGGGGCTATTGTGTCCACCATCATGGACACAAAAATACTAATCTTGATCTCATGAATTAAGACTTTCTACTTCACTTGTTGAATATTGTAACTGTGTTATCTTGTGACCAGTTAAAGTCATCAGAAATCAGTATTCAGTAGCTTATTTTAAAGTATTTAGAGTATTTGGAGTATACCCCCTTGCCGCTTTGTATTTCTCCCGGCTCACGCCTCCTTCTCACCTTTTACCCCCTAACCAGTTTGTGTTGAGACTGAGCTCGTGAACACACATGCAGACACTCCAGGAGACAGGGACTTAATAGGAAACTAGTGTTTATTGAAAAGAGGGGGAGAGGGAGTGCAGACCTGGGCAAGCTTGGGCTGGTGGGTGTGAACCTGGGGCTGAGGGTTGGACTGGAAGCTGGAACCTGTCTGCACTCAGGCAATCACACACACATACAGTTAGAGAGAGGGGAGAGAGACACTCGGGGAGTGGCAGCAGGTTAGATAGACTGAATCATCATAGTTTGTATCTCTCACTGTAACCATGGTTTGTGAACTTAATAACAACCACAATGAATCCCAAATGTGTGATTTGACACAACAGAACTGCTTTGTGTAACCTGTAAAAACACATCTGACCTCCTTTCATAAGATAACTCATGTATGACGACAACAAGTCAGAAATGAGGCATTTGACAGCATAAATATTAGACTTGGGCAGGTGGTGCCTGATTCCTTTCAAATGAGCATTAAACTGCTCTGCCAGCTGGCTGTTGATGATAGTTCAATTCAATTCAATTCAATTTTATTTGTATAGCGCCAATTCATAACAGAAGTTATCTCAGGACACTTTTCAAATAGAGCAGGTCTAGACCGAACTCTTTAACATTAATTACAGAGACCCAACAGTACCACCATGAGCAAGCACTTGGCGACAAGGGCAAGGAAAAACTGCCTGTTAAAAGGCAGAAACCTAGGACAGATCCTCCGGCTCTAGGTGGGTGGTCGTCTGTCTCGACCAGTTGGGGTGGGAGAGAGAGAGAGAGAGAGAGAGAGAGAGAGAGAAAGAGAGAGAGAGAGAGCGAGAGACAGACAGACAGACAGGTGCACAGCAACAACAGTATTGGCAATGGCAGTCAAGCAGGACCATGGCAGGAGGATCCATGAGGATCCAGGATCCATGAGAACCTGCGAGACGAGAAAGCACAAGAACTCCGGGGAAGAAGTGGAGTTAGTAACATGCATTAATGGGACATGAATGAGTGCAGAAAGAGAGAGGAAGAGAGTAGCTCAGTGCACCATGGGAAATCCCCCGATAGTCTAGGCCTATAGCAGCATAACTAAGGGATGGTTCAGGACTCACCTGATCCAGCCCTAACTATAAGCTTTATCAAAGAGGAATGTCTTAAGCCTACTCTTGAATGTGGAGAGAGTGTCTGCCTCCAGAACCACAACTGGAAGCTGGTTCCACAGGAGAGGAGCTTGGTAACTGAAGGCTCTGGCTCCTGTTCTACTTTTAGAGACTATAGGAACCACAAGTAGCCCTGCATTTAGAGAACGTAATGTTCTAGTGGGGTAATAGGGTACTATGAGCCCTTTAAGATATGAAGGGGCCTGACCATGAAGAGCTTTATAGGTGAGGAGGAGGATTTTAAATTCAATTCTACATTTTATAGGGAGCCAATGCAGAGTAGCTAGTACAGGAGAGATGTGATCTCTTTTTCTAGTTCCTGTCAGTACTGCGCTGCAGCGTTCTGAATTAATTGGAGCGTTTTAATGGACTTATTGGGGCAACCTGATAATAAAGAGTTGCAGTAATCCAGCCTTGAAGTAACAAATGCATGGATTAGTTTTTCTGCATCTGTCTGTGATAGTATGTGTCTAATTTTTCTAATATTACGTAAATGAAAGAAGGCAGTCCTAGAGGTCTGCTTTATGTGGGAGTTAAATGACAAATCCTGATCAAAGATAACTCCAAGATTCCTGACAGTGGTGCTAGAGGCCAAGTTAATGCCATCTAGAGTGACTATATCTTTAGACAATGAGTCTCTAAGGTTTTTGGGGCCAAGAACAAGAATTTCGTTTTTTTCTGAGTTTAACATCAGAAAATTGCAGGTCATCCAGGATTTTATGTCCTTAAGACATGTTTGTAATTTAGATAATTGATTAATTTCATTCGGTTTGATTGATAGATATAACTGCGTATCATCTGCATAACAGTGAAAGTTAATGGAGTGATTCCTAATAATGTTGCCTAAAGGGAGCATATATAAAGTAAATAGTATTGGTCCAAGTACAGAACCTTGTGGAACTCCATGACTAACTTTAGTATTTATGGAGGATTCATCGTTAACATGTACAAACTGAGAACGATCTGATAAGTATGACTTAAACCAGCTTAGGGCAGTTCCTTTAATGCCAATTTGATGCTCAAGTCTCTGTAAAAGAATATCATGGTCAATGGTGTCAAATGCAGCACTAAGATCTAATAATACAAGTACAGAGACAAGTCCATTGTCAGAAGCAGTCAGAAGGTCATTATTAACTTTAACCAGAGCTGTCTCTGTGCTATGATGAACTCTAAATCCTGACTGAAAATCCTCAAATAAACTATTGTTATGTAGAAATTCACACAACTCTTTGGCGACTACTTTCTCCAGAATCTTAGAGAGGAAGGGGAGGTTAGAAATCGGTCTATAGTTGGCTAAAAACCCCTGGGTCAAGAGTGGACTTTTTAAGAAGGGGTTTAATTACAGCTACTTTAAAGGACCTTGGTACATATCCTGATAATAAAGAAAGATTAATCATATCCAGTAAAGAAGTGCCAATTAAGGGAACAACTTCTTTAAGCAGCCTAGTTGGGATCGGGTCTAATAGACAGGTTGATGGCTTCGATGAAGAAATGATTGAAGTTAACTGATGAAGATCGATAGCAGAAAAACAGTCTAAATATATATCTAAGTTTACATTGACAGAAGTCCCTGAACTTGGAGAGCCACTGATAACTGTTGATGGCAGTTGGTGATTAATTTTTTTCTCTAATAGTAATAATTTTATTATAGAAGAAGCTCATGAAGTCATTGCTACTTAAGTTTATGGGGGATATGTGGCTCAATAGAGCTGTGACTCTCTGTCAGCCTGGCTACAGTGCTGAAGAGGAACCTAGGGTTGTTCTTATTTTCTTCTATTAGTGCTGAGTAATAGGCTCCTCTGGCATTACGGAGGGCCTTTCTATAGGTTTTAAGATTATCTTGCCAAATTGAGCGATATTCTGATAATTTGGAAGAGCGCCATTTCCTTTCATATTTTCTAGCTATTTGTTTTAACTGGCGGGTTTGGTGGTTATACCAAGGTGCTAGTCTCCTATGTTTTAATAATTTCCTTTTTATAGGAGCGATAGAGTCTAATGTTGATCGTAGTGAGCCTGTAGCACTATCGACAAGATTATCAATTTCAGAGGGACTAAAGTCATTATAGGACTCTGTTAAATTCAGACATGGCATTGAATTAAACACTGAAGGAATCTCCTCCTTAAATTTAGCTACAGCACTGTCAGATAGACATCTGCTGTAGGAAGTTTTGCCTAATGGCTTATAATCTAATAGTATGAATTCAAAAGTTATTAAATAATGGTCAGATAGGAAAGGATTATGTGGGAAGACTATTAAATGTTCAATAGCAATGCCATATGATAAAACAAGGTCAAGAGTGTGATTAAAACAATGAGTTGGTTTATTTACACTCTGACAGAAGCCAATTGAGTCTATTAATGATATAAATGCATTACTAAGGCTGTCATTGTCAACATCCACATGAATATTAAAATCACCTACAATAATTACTTTATCTGATTTAAGAGCACTAAACTTGATAAAAACTCTGACAATTCAGATAGAAAATCTGAGTACGGTCCAGGAGCGCGGTACACTATAACAAATAGAACTGGCTGCAGTGTTTTCCAGTTTGGGTGAGAAAGACTAAGAACAAGGCTTTCAAATGAATTATAATTTAGTTTAGGTTTAGGGTCCATTAAAACGCTCGAATCATATATGGCTGCCACTCCACCTCCTCGGCCTGTGCCTCGAGGAATGTGAGTATTAATATGACTGGGGGGGGTGGATTCATTTAGGCTAACATACTCCTCGTGGGACAACCAGGTCTCAGTAAGACAAAGTAAATCAATATCATAATCTGATATTAATTCGTTCACTAAAACAGCTTTAGAGGACAGGATAGTGTGCTGCAGATCGCTGTCAGCGTTATACAACACTTCAACCAGCACACAGTAAAAGTACAGCATTCCTTTTATGCATTAGAAGTAACATGAATACATTGCTGACCAATGTGGTTCTTCCAGTGGAGCCGGTCTAGGAGGAACCAACTGTGTTTAAAGAATGCTGGAGCACGGTTCAGTGCAAAGCTGTGCAGTAGGGCTGAGGGAGTGCTCGGCTGACATGAGAACAGATAATTTACTTTTAACGAGTATCAGAGGCTCCACAGGTTCCCTCGTTGCACTCCATGGAAGATTTTCCACTCGAGCAGTCTTGTGACGATACTCTACGCTTTGCCTTTGACCAAGTGATAAAAATTGATGGTCAGTTGGTGCACCCTGATGCAGTGCAGACATATCCACATTTCACACTGGTTAGGGACAGGCTATACAGAGTGAGTCATGACACTCAGTCAGCAGAGGAAATGACTCAGTTGTTGGTACCAGAGTGTACGTGGATATCGTTTTGTACTAGTCCTGGTGGATTATGCAACTTGATATCTGGAAGCAGTGCCTCTGCGCACAATCTCTGCAAAGAGTGTGGCACAGGCACTGTTCCAGGTCATCTCCCGAGTTGGGATTGCAAAAGAAATCCTAACAGACCAGGGCACCTTGTTTATGTCATGCACACTCCGGGAACTGTATGGATTATTGGGCATCAGGTCAGTTCGGACTAGTGTATACCACCCTTAGACCGATGGCCTTGTCGAGAGTCTGAACAAAACCTTGGAAGTCCATGATCCGTAGGTTTGTGCACGATGACAGCCGCAAATGGGATAGGTGGCTAGATCCTCTGTTGTTGGTGGCTAGATCCTCTGTTGTTGGTGGCTAGATCCTCTGTTGTTGGTGGCTAGATCCTCTGCTGTTTGCAGTGCGTGAGGTACCCCAGGCCTCCACAGGATTTTCTCCCTTTGAACTGCTGTTTGGCAGGACACCACAGGGGGTTCTGGACGTGGTTAATGAAAGCTGGGAGGAAGGTCAGAGCCCAAGTATAAAAGAAGTTCCGTATGTCCTGGACCTGAGAGCAAAACTCCACACATTGGGACAGTTGTCACGGGAGAATCTGCTCAGGGCCCAGGAGCGTCAACAACGCCTGTACAGAGGAACTAGATTTAGACAATTTGCACCGAGAGATAAAGTACTTGTGTTACTCCCATCTTGCATCTCTAAATTACTCGCCAAGCGGCAAAAGGCCCTTTGTGGTCACACGGCGAGTGGGTGATGTCGACTATGAGGTT
>NW_026136994.1:0-35131 GCF_905237075.1 Dicentrarchus labrax
TATATTATATTCTATCATTAGATTATTATTACTGCTGTATTTGGCTGTTGTAGCTGCTCAGGTGGAGCTGATTTCAACTATTGAGGAAGGACTGTGACTAATTATTATTGTCATTAATCTAAAATATATGAAATGCCCGTTACAATCATCCAGAGCCCACAGTGACACAATGTTGTCTGACCAACAGTTCAAAGCTGAACATAGTAAAAGTAGTGATACTACACTACAGAAATACTCCATTACAACTTAAAGTGCTGCATTAAAAAAGTTCCTCAGTTACAGAAGTATTATCAGCACAATGTAGCTGAAGCTCCCAGTCTCTCTCTGGAGACACTCACTCAGTCTTATCTCACTTCCATCCTTCCATCCTTCCGTTGCCCTGACAACTGTGACGTCACAGCCACTCCCTGTCCACAGGTTACTTTCACTTTGTGAGCTCGTCGTGTCGCAGCTTCTTCTTCTGTCCATGTGAAGGTTAGTAAGAGACACTTTTCACTGTTTGTTCATCTTGTTAGTTTAGTTCAGTAGAAAGAGCAGAAAACTCTACTAACAGTCAACTGAGAACCAACATGGAGGAAGAGTTTCCTCCATCTTACTGTCAGTGTGTCACTGTTCAAAGTAATCAGAGTACTCACTGACAGTACTCAGAGTACTCACTGTATGATTTCTGTCTGTCTTTATGAGCTCACCTTATCAATGTAGTTGAAGTATGTAAAGTGAAAGTAGTCAGTGTACAGAATGGCCTCTGTCAGTGTTGTATTATTATATTAGTGGATGATTATTATTGATGCATTAACATGTAATCACTACTTTAATGTTGGAGTTGCTGCAGGTGGAGCCAATATGAACTACTTCAAATACTTTTGGCTGCTTGAATGTAAAATAATGAATTCTATTTTATAAACTGATCCCATGTTTGAAAAGTAAGCAGGAAGTAAAGCTGTCAGATAAATGCAGCTCCATGAGGCCATCTAGTGGACTGATAGTAGAAGTAGAGCAGCTGATGGCAGCTTTCTGCTCTCATTCTTCCTCAACACTGACCAATGAGAACCAGCAGCATCTCCTCTGGCCAATAACAAACCACTATTGATCCATGTATTGATTAGTTTGCAATGTGTGACAGTGATGAGAAAAGGCCATCAGTAGTTCCCAGAGTTCACAGTCATGTTTTCTAACTGCTTCTTTAGTCTGAGCAACAGTCCAACAAGACAAAGGGATTCAACTGACACTGAGAGGAAACAGAGAGAAGCAGCCAATCAGTGGAGAAGCAGATGATAGTTTTACAGGAGAAATGATGTAAATCAGTGGTTCCCAACCTGAGGGTCGGGACCCCCACTAGTGGTCACCATAGCTTCATGGGGGGTCTGTAGGTCGGCCTATATCTCAGCATCTGGTTCACTTCTGTGAAGAAAAGTCAATGTAAAGTAAACTGTCTAATAGATCAATGACCAAACATCAGGGACAAGAAAACAGTGAATTTGTCCAAAAAGAAGCATATTAAGTATTTATGATTGTTAAAAATGATCAAAGATACATAACACAGACACACTGTAGAAAAAGTTCCCTAAACAGGAAATAATCTGCTCAGAATTCATCAGAATCAACTTCAACTTCTTGCAGTTACTGAGTTCAATATTTGGGTTGATTGTAGAGTTTGGATATAATATGAAATATGTATAAAATATGTCCCTCAGTCGGGGTCGTCAGTTTACTCAGTGATAGAAAAAGGTTGGGATGATGATGAGTTCTCAGTTTATTTAGGGGTTACTGAGGATGATGAATCAATTTCTGACATGTGTGGCAACATTTTATCTCCCAGTGAGCTGATTTTTGAGGATTTCTTCGTAGATTTTGAGATTATTTATTTGCTTAATGCATAACCACAGCTGCAGAGACACAGTCAATGAGAAAATGCTGCACAGCAAAAGAACACCAGCAGAAATTTGAATAAATATCTGAACATCAATGACAAAGAGCTTCCTAAACTGCAGTTCCAATGTATTATGCATATAAAGAACTTCAAAATCAGTGAACCTGGACTTCAAATAAAAAAAATTAAAGTGCAATTTTGTATTTTGTAAATGTCAGAATTTGATCCATCATCCTCAGTAACTTCCAAAACCACTACTATAGTAACTGTTGAAATATTCTCCGTACAGACATACATACATGCTTATTATCCAGTCCCTCCACAAGAGCAGTGGCGGTTGGCCAATAGAGGGCGCTAGGGCGCCGCCCCCCTTGAGCCACAAAAATAACAAATAAATAAAAAAATTAAATTAATTAAAAAATTAAAAATAAAAATAATAATAATGATAAAAATATCAGTATGTCAATATTTGTGTGTTTGAAATATGGAATGCACCCAGTAATCGCAACCTTTCCTCTGCCTGTCTGAAGCCTCATCAGCTCTGGGCCGATAGAGAAAGCGCCCCCAGGAGGCGGGTCTATGTAGCAGTATGACATAGAGTTTAGCCAATCAGCGTCCTTAAATCGAATCCAAGAAGGGAGATTATTTTATCGCCCCAAGCTCGCCCCTGATAAAATAAAGACCGGGCTCTAGGGGCGTGAACGTTACTCCTCCAAGACCCAACCCTAACTCGGTGAAATCTCTCCTCCAAGATCCGTTTGAGAGGAGAACTTTGTTGGAGAAAGTTGGGGTGAAAGAGCTGGGCCCAGATCAACCTGAGCTCTCAATCAGACAGCAGGCTAGAGAGAAAGGGAAGCAGTATATGGCGGCGGCTTCTCCCGTAGCCAGTACACCGGGAAGGCTTGGCTAGCTGGGTGCACTCATGCTTTTTAAAAGGACGGGGACAGATCCAGCATGGACAGTTACCGGAGTGAGGGATATGAAGCACCTGTCAGAGAAACTAAAGAAACACGAGAACACCAGGGCACACATGGATAACTCTGTAAAGCTAGCCATATTAGGAAGGGTGAACATCACTACGCAGCTGGATGACGACCACAGGATTGATGAGGAAACATCATGAGGTGGTGGATAACTTGTTACAACTTGCAAGCAAATAGGACGCAAAATGGTCGTATGTTTTTACTTACAAACATTAGTTTTGAAGAAATTTTGAAGAAAGTTGAAGAAAATATGTTCTCTCATATTTTTTTTTCAATTGCCACTTACTCTTTTTGCTCTCAAATCTCTTTTTTGGTTTCAAATCTATTCTATTTGATTGAATAATAAAGGAACAAAATTCTCTCCAGCATATGTATATATACATATATATACATATATATATACCCTCCACCCTCCAATCAGAGCTGTGTGTGTTTGTCATGTGACTGAGAGGAATGATGGGAAATAATGTGTGATCTCTCCCAGCAGGTTGCTGTGTCTGTGTGAAGGTGTGGGCTCTGCTATGGATCAGTGTGAGGACAGAGAGGAGGGAGTCCCTCCCTCTAAAAGCACTCTGTGTGGGGAACATGACACAAGGACCAAAGCTCAGAGGTGAGATGAGGATCTCTAACTGTCCATGACTCTTCTCCATGTCACAAAGGCTTTGATTCTCCATTTGAAACAAAGACATTTATCTGAGCTAAAGTACGTAGTTGTCAGTATTCAAACAGGGCTGGACAATCTGATCTCAATTCAGAATCAGGAGAAACATTCAGCTTCATAATGAGAAATGTAACAGTAACATGTGTTTGAATCAATCAGAGCAGATTTCCTTCCTCATGTTGCTCACTGCTGATGTTTGTCCTGATTCATTCCAGTCTGACCAGTTCCACATTCTGCTCTTCTGGACTGGACTGGGAGCTGATTGCTCGCTGCTTAGATGTTGTAGCTGCTCTCACTTTAATTATATGGAATTCAGACAGTGTGTTGAAGTGTGACATCAGTAAATTGTGTTCAGTAACACGTCCATAATGTCAGTAATTGAAGACATTGTTCTTATTGTCCAGCCCTGTATTCAAACATTTCAAATTATACATCATTTCACAAAGTCTTTGATTCAGTGACAATGTTTCTGAATATGTGAGCTTTAATGAATTTCTTTCTATCAGGATCCATCAGAGACCAGACTGTCCTGAACCTGAACCCAGTTGTGTGTCCATGAAGAGTGATCACTCTATGGATCGTTATATAGACTTCAAAGATGGCCGCTACTCTGTTGATCAAAGGTGAGGATTTCAAACTGATGGTAAAATAAAATGATGTGTTTTTATCAGACTCTCAGTTGTGAAATCTCTATTTTTAAATGTTTTAAAATTTATTTTAATGGACGGTGATGGTTTGTGTCTGATCAGCTCAATTTACAACAGCCTCAGTTTCACAGTGAACAAATAGTTGCAGCAGTTTATAGAAACTCACTGCTTTGACACCACGTCTGTTCCTCTGTTTATCCTAATTGGACCGATATGGTCACTCCACTCCATCATTTCCCCGCCTATACTGCACACTGCACTGAATACAGCTTTAAAATACACAGTGAAACATGTCTAAATCAAACACTGACTTTATAGAAATCCTAACCAAGAACTCCCTGGGTACAAATACACTGTGTACAGTCGGTGTATTCAGTCACTGGTTCTGTCTCAGTGTGTTGTGGGTGCAGTGCAGAACTGATCCTGTTTTTCTATCAGGAGGAAACAACCTGAACCCAGCTGTGTGTCCATGAAGAGTGATCACTCTATGGATCGTTATATAGACTTCAAAGATGGCCGCCACTCTGTTGATCAAAGGTGAGGATTTCAAACTGATGGTAAAATAAAATGATGTGTTTTTATCAGACTCTCAGTTCTGAGATCTCCAGTTTTTGAACCTTTACTGACTCAGATGAAGTTCTCTGAGCACCAACACTCTTTCAGCAGCAGCTGCCTCACACTCACACAGTCAAACACATTCACACTGGGAGCTGCCCAGTACAACCAGTCTGATACAAGCAGACACTGAGCAGCTCCACTGGAGCAGCTGGAGGCTCTAGGTGCCTTGCTCCAGGGCACTTCAGCAGTGTACAGTGAGGGAGGGAGAGCTATATAGAGGGGTTGGTGAGAGCTGTTGGGACTGAACCAAAGTGAGCTGTTGATTCTCAGTGGGATCAGCAGGACTAGTAAACCTTTACCACTACAGGGAGTCATCAGATTCACTGTTCACATCCAAATATCACTTCATGGACCTTTACCTTGTGTTTGTCTCTGTGTGGACAGACATAATGTGAGCTCATTCTTCATGATTCCTCCACAGAGTGGACCAGGAGAGCTCAGAGGTTCCCAGTGGTCAGTCTGCCCAGCAGCATCAAACACACCTGGACTCCATATTTATGGTCTGTACATGGACAACAACTACTTTTACATCTATTGTGTTCACAATAATCTCCATGCTGCACTTTTTAGACCAGTGGATTGTCAGTCTGTCCAACATGGATCTGATGTTTGCTTCCATGATTTGACTTTGATTGAGTCATTCATATAATATTCTGTTCCAGCTGCTGGAGGACAACCTTGTCACTTTTGTGAAGAACGAGCTGAAGAAGATCCAGAAGGATCTGAGTCCAGATTACCCAGAATGCTCAGAGAGTCAGAGGGAGGATGAGGAGGTGTTGGATGGTGAGGATGAAGAGCAGAGGAGGAGCAGCAGAGAGGAATTTCTGAAGATCACAGTGCTCTTCCTGAGGAGAATGAAGCAGGAGGAGCTGGCTGACCGTCTGCAGAGCAGTAAGAGGATTTCTCTAAAGATTTAACTCGCTGGATAAATGAGACATTTAGTGATGTCTCAACAGACGGACCAAATTATATTCACATACTCATTCTTTAAAGCCAAAATTGGTCACAACTCACAAATTAAAATGCATAACAATGCCATGATAATTCATTGTATTATTGTTGTATTTTATTTAAATATACAAAGAGAGATCACTCCTTTTCTTCTGGCTGATGTGTTGCTAACTTCTGTTTCAGTAGTTTATAAATGTAAATGTTATGGCAATTTGTGATGTATTTTTTTAAAGGAAAGTTTCACACCGCCCCCTGCCTGCACGAGGGTTCACAGATAACGTGCTTTAAATAGCGGCTGCCCCCAGGTGTGTGCCACCAGCAGTTTAACACAGTGAAATGATGCAGAGCAAAATCTGTGTGCTTGGATGTGGGCAACAACCACTTCCTCTCATTGAAATGAATGGTGGCAATAAGTTAGCCCCATAACTTTTGGTCTCAGGGAGAAACAAAATAGATATTTTCTATTTGAGCTGAACATTTTTCTGCTTTAGGGGAATTCAATTCTCATATTTCTTTTATCAATCACTTAATGATCATATTTTCTGTCTTCATTAAGAACATCTTGTTGGAGTTTGTCAGCGTGAACTTAAATCTAACCTGAAGAAGAAGTTCCAGTGTGTGTTTGAGGGGATTGCTAAAGCAGGAAACCCAACCCTTCTGAACCAGATCTACACAGAGCTCTACATCACAGAGGGAGGGACTGCAGAGGTCAATGATGAACATGAGGTCAGACAGATTGAAACAGCATCCAGGAAACCAGACAGACCAGAAACAACAATCAGACATGAAGACATCTTTAAACCCTCACCTGGAAGAGATGAACCAATCAGAACAGTGATGACAAAGGGAGTGGCTGGCATTGGGAAAACAGTCTTAACACAGAAGTTCACTTTGGACTGGGCTGAAGACAAAGCCAACCAGGACATACAGTTCACATTTCCATTCACTTTCAGAGAGCTGAATGTGCTGAAAGAGAAAAAGTACAGCTTGGTGGAACTTGTTCATCACTTCTTTACTGAAACCAAAGAAGCAGGAATCTGCAGGTTTGAAGAGTTCCAGGTTGTGTTCATCTTTGACGGTCTGGATGAGTGTCGACTTCCTCTGGACTTCCCCAACACTGAGATCCTGACTGATGTTACAGAGTCCACCTCAGTGGATGTGCTGCTGACAAACCTCATCAGGGGGAAACTGCTTCCCTCTGCTCGCCTCTGGATAACCACACGACCTGCAGCAGCCAATCAGATCCCTCCTGAGTGTGTTGACATGGTGACAGAGGTCAGAGGGTTCACTGACCCACAGAAGGAGGACTACTTCAGGAAGACGTTCAGAGATCAGGAGCAGGCCAGTAGAATCATCTCCCACGTCAAGACATCACAAAGCGTCCACATCATGTGCCACATCCCAGTCTTCTGCTGGATCACTGCTACAGTTCTGAAGGATGTGTTGAAGACCAGAGAGAGAGGAGAGCTGCCCAAGACCCTGACTGAGATGTACATCCACTTTCTGGTGGTTCAGTCCAAAGTGAAGAAGATCAAGTATGATGGAGGAGCTGAGACAGATCCCCACTGGAGTCCAGAGAGCAGGAAGATGATTGAGTCTCTGGGAAAACTGTCTTTTGAGCAGCTGCAGAAAGGCAACCTGATCTTCTATGAATCAGACCTGACAGAGTGTGGCATCGATATCAGAGCAGCCTCAGTGTACTCAGGAGTGTTCACACAGATCTTTAAAGAGGAGAGTGGACTGTACCAGGACAAGGTCTTCTGCTTCGTCCATCTGAGTGTTCAGGAGTTTCTGGCTGCTCTTCATGTCCATCTGACTTTCATCAACTCTGGAGTCAATCTGCTGGCAGAAGAACAAACAACACCCTGGTGGTCTAAAGTCTTCAAACACAAACCTAATCTAAAATATCTCCACCAGAGTGCAGTGAACAAGGCCTTAGAGAGTCAACAAGGACACCTGGACTTGTTCCTCCGCTTCCTGCTGGGTCTTTCACTGCCGACCAATCAGAATCTCCTACGAGGTCTGCTGACACAGACACGAAGTAGCTCACGAACCAATCAGAAAACAGTCCAGTACATCAAGAAGAAGATTGAAGATACTCCCTCTGCAGAGAGAAGCATCAATCTGTTCCACTGTCTGAATGAACTGAATGATCGTTCTCTAGTGGATCAGATCCAACAGACCCTGAGTTCAGGAAGTCTCTCCAGAGATAAACTGTCTCCTGCTCAGTGTTCAGCTCTGGTCTTCATCTTACTGTCATCAGAAAAAGATCTGGACGTGTTTGACCTGAAGAAATACTCTGCTTCAGAGGAGGCTCTTCTGAGGCTGCTGCCAGTGGTCAAAGCCTCCAACAAAGCTCTGTAAGTACAGAAAAGTTGGATTTCTGTATTATCACTTAAATACTCTGCTATCTTTTTGACTTAGAGAGATTATAAAGACATTATATATCACCAACATTGGGAACTCCTCACTAGCTAATATCATTTTTACAGAACTAATTGTTTTTGGTTTTGGCTATTTTTGGTTTGGCTATTTTTCTTATTGTTGATCATTGTCTCTACAGACTGAGTGACTGTAACCTCTCAGAGAGAAGCTGTGAAGCTCTGTCCTCAGTTCTCAGCTCCCAGTCCTCTAGTCTGAGAGAGCTGGACCTGAGTATGAACGACCTGCAGGATTCAGGACTGAAGCTGCTTTCTGTTGGACTGAAGAGTCCACACTGTAAACTGGAAACTCTCAGGTCAGAATTCGTCAACCTGTTCAACTGATAACCACTTTAAAGCTGAATTATGTTGATGGATACAATCGTAATCTTCCTAACATTGTCTCAAATCATTGTTTTGTTTATTTTCCTTGAACATGTTTATTATGTAATGTGTTGTTTTGTGTGTTTGCAGGCTGTCACGCTGTCTGATCACAGAGGAAGGTTGTGCTTCTCTGGTCTCAGCTCTGAGCTCCAACCCCTCCCATCTGAGAGAGCTGGACCTGAGCTACAATCATCCAGGAGACTCAGCAACAAAGCTGTCTGCTGGACTGGAGGATCCACACTGGAGACTGGACACTCTCAGGTATCAGGCGGATTAATACAGTAGTAGTAGTCAGGTGACAGAGGAAAGGTGATGAAATTTCTGTTTTTCTGGACCGATGTCTTGTTTCGACATTGGAAAATAGGACAGTGGTTTATCCTAAAGGGTTGGTGAGCATCATGGTGGGTTGATATTTGTCAATGTTGTCACACTGCAGCTTTGTGGGCTCATATCATAAATAGCTTGGGATATTTTGATGGATGTCATCTGCCATCAGCGTGTGTTACCTTTGAGTCCAGAAAAACTAAAGGCGTCAGCTAAACTACAATTCAGTTCAGTTCAGTTCAGTTTTATTTGTATGTCACAAATTCATAACAGAAGTTATCTCAGGACAGTTTTCAAGCAGGTCTAGACCGAACTCCTTATAACATTATTTACAGAGATCCAACAGTTCCCACCATGAGCAAGACCTTGGAGACAGCAAGGAAAAACTTCCTTTTCCGCCATGACAGAGAGAGAGAGAGAGAGAGAAACAGAGAGAGAGAGAGAGAGAGAGAGAGAGAGACAGACAGACAGACAGAGAGACAGACAGAGAGAGAGAGAGAGACCAGAAATGACTGATGATGATGATGAACATGAAGAAGATGATGACAATGACAACAACGGTGGACAATAATAATAGTAACTATAATAATGATTATAACAATAATAATCATAACATTAATATCAGTAATTTTGAGGATCCACCAGGATCGATAAGAACCTGCGAGACGAGAAAGCACAAGAACTCCGGGGAAGAAGTGAAGTTAGTAACATGCATTAATGGGACAAGAATGAGTGCAGAACGAGAGAGGAAGAGAGGAGGTCAGTGCATCATGGGAAATCCCCCTATAGTCTAGGCCTATAGCAGCATAACTAAGGGATGGTTCAGGACTCACCTGATCCAGCCCTAACTATAAGCTTTATCAAAGAGGAATGTCTTAAGCCTACTCTTGAATGTGGTGAGGGTGTCTGCCTCCCGAACCACAACTGGAAGCTGGTTCCACAGGAGAGGAGCTTGGTAACTGAAGGCTCTGGCTCCTGTTCTACTTTTAGAGACTATAGGAACCACAAGTAGCCCAGCATTCAGAGAACGTAGTGTTCTAGGGGGGTAATAGGGTACTATGAGCTCTTTAAGATATGAAGGAGCCTGACCATGAAGAGCTTTGTAGGTGAGGAGGAGGATTTTAAATTCTATTCTAAATTACTACTGATGTGAGATCAGTTGTGTTTAATGCAGGGAAATGTATATTTGCTATGTTTTTTAGAAGATATTGAATTTTCCTGTGTTCTGAGCAGTCCTTGAACACCTCCTGCCGTATGTTTTATTGTTTATTTGAGTATTCAGGTGTCAACCTGTCATTGTCCAATCAGGGTCTATTATGGATGAGTATGAGGTAACCTACCGGATTCTGAGAGGATTAAAAAAGAGAAACGGAGCGGAGATGTAAGAGAGAGATAGAGAGACGCTGTGCTGTTCATGAGTTTGTTAAGTGTTGTTGAAGTTATTTTATTTCTTCTGAGGGTTTTTATGAGTCTGGACTCTGCTGAGAGGATGAAGAAGACACCCCAAGTGTATTCAGAGGAAAATGTTGCCTAAGAGAGCTGCTGAGTTGTCATATCTTAACAGTGAGGGACCAAAGGATCTAGTCTGTATGGATTCTCTGTCAATCGAGCCTGACTCCAGAAACATCTGCAATGTCCTTGTAGTTACAGATCACTACACCCAATATGCTCAAGCTTTTGCAACTTAGGATCAAAAAGCATCAACAGTTGCTAAGGTTCTGTGGGAACAGTACTTTGTCCACTATGGTCTACCAAAAAGAGTGCAATCAGATCAAGGCAGGGATTCCGAGAGTCGGCTTATTCATGAACTGTTGAGCATGCTTGGCATCAAGAAATCCAGAACTACACCGTACCACCCTCAGGGCGATCCACAGCCTGAGCGGTTCTGAGAACTCTTCTCGACATGCTCGGCACTCTTGAAACACAGGATGAAAGTAAATGGAGCAGACACATCAGCCATCTGGTGCATGCGTACAATTGCACACTAGATGAGACAACAGGTCATTCTCCATATTTTCTTATCTTCGGCAGAGAAGCCAGGCTGCCAGTAGATGTGACATTTGGAGTCTCAAGTGATGGTACCTCCACCAAATCTTATTTGAGGTATGTTAAAAACATGAAGCGTGAGCTACAAGCTGCCTATCAGCTGGCTGAGAGTATGGCAGAAAAGAAAAATTAAGGAAACAAGCAACGTTATGATCAGAGAGTTCGCTTCTGCCCATTAGTTGCTGGTGACAGAGTTTTGATCCGAAATCTGGTATTGCAGGGAAAACACAAGCTTGCTGATCGTTGGAAAGCTACTCCATACATTGTGGAGAGTCAACTGCCTGGTTTACCTGTCTTCAAGTTGAAGCCAGAAAATGGTCAGGGCTCTGACAACGTACTGCACCGAAATCATATTCTGCCTATTGGACAGGAGGTACAGCTGAGACCTGAACCAGACAAAGAGACCCCTCAAGCCTAAAAGGAGAGCCAGTAAAAGGCTTAAAGCAAAGAGAACTGAAAACTGTCATCTCTCTAGCTCACTGGCCTGAAGACAAGATGGGGTCAGAATATGACTCGGAGGAGGATGAAATGGGTGTGTGGTATGATTATCATCCACCACAAGAGTCCAGAAAACCAGCATCTCAAGAAAATGATCACTGTGAACCTTTCAGTCTGGATCTGAATTTAGCTGTCCTTGAAGATGACTCAAAAGTGCAAGAGGACATCACTGAAGCACCTGCAGCAGCCACTGAGGATGAACCCTCTGTACAAAATAAGACTGCTGAAAGTGAGAGAGACACTGAGACACAGACAACAGATGAAACCTCTGAGAAACAAGACAGTGTTAGAGAGTTTAGACGAAACAACACTAACTCAGAGACTAAAAAGGGTCCCCACCAGACTGACCTATGATTTGCTAGGGAGCCCAACGTCAGTAGCAGTTAGCACCCATATTGCCACCCTAGCTAAGGTCGATGATAAGAAAGATGATTTATTCCTATCTTCTATTAAGAGATATAAGAGCACTTTTTACAAGTAGATAGGTTAAAGGTAATGTTTGTCCTGGTCATAACATGTTAAATGAAGATGATGTGATTTGTGTGCTACTTGTCATGAGGACATGACCTGTTTTGGTGGGGGAGAGTGTAGTACCCTGTTACTTTTGTTTCCATTTTGTTTCTTATATGAGGGTTTTAGTTTAGTGAGCTCCAACTGCGCGCCAGAATTCATGGTACCATAAACTGAACAAATTAAAAACCCCGGGTATTGTCTTTATTTTCTTTATTTCATTTGGGTCATGTTGAATAAATGTTCCCCTATTTTTTTTGCATTGAAACTGTGTGTGTACTAATTATTCATGTTGCAAATGGAGTAAACATTGTGTTTTATGACTGAAAAGGAAGGTGGTTATTAAAAAGTATGCATGGGAGTTCTCTGAACTTGGCCTCTCTGCACCCTTGTGAAAATCTGATTATCTAGTCGAAGTAAATGCAGAGACATTCATATTTAGTAGGCTCTTACCAATTCACCTCCCATGCTAAACTGTTAAAGGTAAGCAAGGTAAAAATTCTGTTACAAATTAGAATGGAGTAGGAGGGTTACAAATATAATACTGATAATAATAATAGATCATCAATAAGTGAAAATAATGAGCTGTAGCCATCGGCCAATCAGAAGAAGCTCCACTGAACTGAAAGACTATCAGCTGATTAATAATAAGTGCTCCATGTGAAGATGTAAGTCCATTTGTAGAGAATAAGCTCTGTGTATGAGAGCGATGTAATGTCCATGTTTCCATGCTGCTCTGACCCCCCTCCTCCTTTCAGGGTGGAGCCTGCTGGAGTCCGATGGTTGAGACCAGGTCTGAGGAAGTGTAAGTGTGAAAACAAAGCAGCACACATTCAACCATCTTCACACTGTGACATCACTCATTCACAGCTCTGATGTCATCATCAAAGTGTCAATCAATGATCAGATGATAGATCAATAACTGCAGCTGTATTGTGTCTTGTTCTCTCCATCAGATTCCTGTGAACTCACAGTCGACACAAACACAGTGAACAGATACATCAAACTGTCTGACAACAACAGGAAGATGATTCATGTGAATGAGGATCAGCCATATCCTGATCATCCAGACAGATTTGACCGCTGGCCTCAGCTGCTGTGTAGAAATGGTCTGACTGGTCGCTGTTACTGGGAGGTCGAGTGGAGAGGAGGAGTTTCTATATCAGTGAGTTACAGAGGAATCAGCAGGAGAGGAAACAGTAGAGACTGTGTGTTTGGAGGGAATGATCAGTCCTGGAGACTGGAGTGCTCTAATGGTCGTTACTCTGTCTGTCACAATAACAGAAACACATCCATCTCCTTCTCCTCCTCCTCCTCCTCCTCTCATAGAGTAGCAGTGTATGTGGACTGTCCTGCTGGCACTCTGTCCTTCTACACAGTCTCCTCTGACACACTGATCCACCTCCACACCTTCAACACCACATTCACTGAACCTCTTCATCCTGGGTTCAGGTTCTGGCCTTACAGTTTTGGTTCCTCAGTGTCTCTTTGTCCTCTGTAGGAGGGAGAGAGAAACTTTCTCACTGTTGACCAGATAGTTCAGTCTGTACAGGATCACACACAGCTGATGTTAGTTAGTACCAACCTGATGTGTTTACTGTAATAGAGGAGGAAGAGGAGGCTGAAGGAAGAGAAGAGCAAAGGATGCTGGGATGAAGGGATCATGTGTGAGGGTAATGTGCAGCCTGCAGACGTAGTGATGATAGAAAGAATTGATCTTCTTCTATAACTCTGAGAAAAATGAACATTTTTAGGATCAAATGTGGCTGCTTGTTTTTCAAATCTTCTTCTTTTTGAAAGCACAGTTAGAGGGAAAGTGTTTTTATGACTCAAATATTAAAGTGTGAACAAATATTCAACTTTGAGTCTAAAACTGAACTTTGTTGCCTTAAAACTTTTGTTTTTGTGAAGAACAAATGTGTTCAAATGTCAAACGAGTCTTTCAGGATCAAATTCAGCATCTGTGTAAAAATAGTTCCAAGGTGTAAAGAGTGGCTTTGATTTGAACTAAATTCATCATCTTTGGTCATCGTGGAACAAATGTACAAACTTTGATAAGTCAGGTTGAAATCAAAAGAAATCAGAGTTTTGGGATGATTCTAGATAATAAATGATGCTGGAAACCACATCTAAATGATGTCAAAGCAAAACTGTCCAAATGTATACTGTATAAAATGAAGGATTAGTTAAATCCAGCTTCATTCTCCACTTTGTATTGTTCACTTCTACTTCCATACATCACTGACTGTGTGCTCGTTTGGGGAAACTCATATAAAACAAACACTAATCAGATTTTAACATTTGAACAGAGAGACATAAGAAGTGTAAACCAAACTACTGATCAAGAACCAATAACAATAATTAACTAATAACTAGTAAAGGTTTGTTTCACCAACTTCCGCCTCTCGCTATGATTGACAGGAGGTTTTGGGGTGCTTTTGGTGAGCAGGGAGAGGTGTACGTTCTCAATGTGGAACTTGAAGTAGACGCTCTGTGTAATAATGTTGAGCTTCATAAGAGTTTAGAAGCAGTAAGAAGTCCTAGGTTTCCTTCTCTAACGGACACATAAATCTGAGTTTGGTAATGTGCGTGAATTTGTTAAATTATTCGCCAGGTGTGTTTGTTGACATTAGAACAGCTGTAGCGAGAACGGGAGCCGGGAGGAGTAGCGACAGCCCGCTACACAGTGGAAACTGGCACCGCGTTCAGCGGTAGTTTAGTAATCCACGGTAGTACTGTTGTGTAGGAACCGTGACGTGTTGGCACCGAGAGTACCATGCAACACTAAATGTTTAAATCACAGCCCTACGTTGTATACGCCTCCCTGTAATTCACTCACTCGTTAGGCTACTCTGCTCAGGCCGTGACTAGCAGAGACAACCGTGTTGCTGCTAATCTAGTGTTGCACGGTGCACCGATACTTCAAAAGTATCGCGATTCTCGGAAATTAAAAACGCCACGATTCCTAAATTTAACAGTATCGATACTTTTAAGAATGACCGCGTTCCAGATTTGTAAGAGACGTATTTCATGTTGGTGCGTGCAACGCATGCTTCCAGTGCCTCCCTATGGACGTCTGTGTTTTTTCTCCTCACGCACGCAGCAAAGAAGCTGCAGCTGTCATGTGACAAACACTGTAACGAGATCGCTGCATGTGCGAGCACAAGTGATACTGTGGTCGCCGGTCCACGACTGGTAGAAAAAGATGACGCGAGGAGTGAAATATGGAAGTACTTTGCCTACCTTGCTGACAGTGAGGGCAAAGCTACCGATAAGTCGAGACCTGTTTGTCGTCAGTGCTAAAGTTACAAACGAATGTAAACAAAGAGAGCCAACACCTCGAACCTGGAGAAACACTCGGCCGACAAGCACGCCGAGTTGTAGGAGGAGTTTAAAGACCGACAGGTTAGTATGTGAAAAATAACACGATCACGTTCATGCCCTTAAATAAGTCAAATTAGGCTATGGTTTATTTTGTGAGAAGTCACTATTTTGCACCACCGTAGTTTGACGAGGCTATCTAGAGAAATAGTAGGCTAACTATGGGCATTATCCTCATGGCTAACCAACAGCCTGCCTACGGCTAATTCAACATCTCTGAAAATGCAACTTTCACAGATAACGTTAATAATTTGCAAGCTTCTAAAATAAAGCACACAAAACATCAGCTAAAATGATCTATAGGCTATATCATTATAATCAGAGAATGTGCATGTTTGTCAGTGATTTATTTCTATTAGGTTATTACAGCATTTAAAGAGCAGAGACCTACGCAAAGGAGGTGTATTTGTGAAACGCCTTTATTATTATTGACTCAAATATAAAGTTAACCATCAAAGAAATCAGACGTTGAAGTACAGGAAACATTAGCCAATATTAATCCATATATCACAGCTTAAATAACATTAGGTTAACTCATTATTTCCTATTATTAATTATAGTAATGTTATGGTTAAGTAAATGTTAGCAGTTATCACTATAACCACTGCATATAGAGATGCTAAGTTAGTCACAAGTTATTGTTACTATCACACATAAACTATTTAGGTCCTCTGTTATGACAAATTTATCACCATCATATTTTAAATATTTCCATTTTCTTCTGCTACAGAAAAGTATCGAAAAAGTATCGAAATCGCAATTCTTGACTTGGTATCGGTATCGAAACAATAATTTTGGTATCTTGACAACACTATGCTAATCAGTGTGCTTGCAGCAGCAGGGCATTATAATTCGTTACTTGTTGTTGTTGTGAATGTATGGCAGGCTGTAGCCAACGATATAAAGCGCAATTCATTACTTATGGGAAACGTTTCAAGAGCAACAGGCTTACCTCCAAGCAACCCAGCACAGGGAGAAGTGGGTGTAATGTGGAAGACGTAGCCAGGTCAAACCAACCAATAGAAACTCTTCTCTCATCCACCAGCGTAGGCCCCGCCCATCAAGTGCAGTTGAATTCGCAAGCAAAACTTTAGAACTCTCAAGCAAAGAGGACTGATTTATAAGCAAAATGGTCGTATGTTTTTACTTACATTAGTTTTGATTGAACTTGAAGAAATATGTTCTCTCATATTTTTTTTTCAATTGCAACCTGTTCTGTTTCGATCTCAAAAAAAAAAATGTTGATTGCCACTTACTCTTTTTGCTCTCAAATCTCTTTTTTTGGTTTCAAATCTATTCTATTTGATTGAATAATAAAGGAACAAAATTCTCTCCATAGTCGAACAATTATGGAATTTCATTTTTGAAAATGTATAGAAACCCTGGATTATTATTATTATTTGTCAATTTACTGAAAGCCAGCAGAGTTAGGGAGGAGCCATGGACGCAGACTCTCTTCCTCAGGGTTGTAGGTAGGGTGCTCACATTTGGTCATTGTCTCACCGGACCCCCAGTAATGCACATTGGTAATAGAGTTGTCCCGATTCCGATACCAGTATCGGGAATGCCTCCGATACTGCCGAAAATGCTGGCATCGGTATCGGCGAGTACTGGAGTCCAGGCACCGATCCGATACCACGTCATTTATTAGAAATAGGAATCTATTTACTGGTTAGCTCCGTTAGCTCTGACACAGTTCTTCTTTGCCGCTTTTAAAACAGTTGCGCTGTGCTGCCATCGGCAGCTGCTGTTTAAGAGGGGCGAAGAAGAATTGATCACCTGACACCTGCCACCTTAAAAGGAGCTAACGTTAGTGCATCATGTCGGCGGTTTGGCAGTACTTTACAGTGGATGTTCCCACCAGTAAGACGGTGACATGCAACATATGCAAAGAAGCAATTTCGAGGGGTGGCACAAGTGTTGCAAATTTCAACACCAGCAACTTAATCAAACATTTGAAGACGCAATAATCAAATCACAGCAGTGGCGGACTGGCCATCTGGAGCACCGGGACATTTCCCGGTGGCCAGCCTGCCGAACTGGCCCGCTCGGCGATTGCCGATGGTCGGGACCAAAGGCTCGGTTCGGGTCGCGCTTGATTTTGAAATAAATAATCCGTCGTGCGGCTCATTAGGGTATCTGCCTCACTGAAGCTCACACAGACTGAGCAGCAACATTTGGCACAAACACACCCCCTCCTCTCTTTGTCTGAGGCTCTCTGTCACAGCACTGCAGGCAGACACACACACACACACACACACACACCAAGTTGCGACCCCGCCCTCCCTCCTCACCTGTAGTTCTACATGCTTGAAAAATGGAGCGAGATCGACAGCCCCAGAGGAAAGGTGGAGCAGAGAGGGAGAGGCTTAAAAAGCTAAAAGCACTGACCACAGATGCAGCGAAGTGCTGTAAAATAACTGACATGTTTGTCAGTAAGGGAGCAGGTAAGACATTAAACACTAGTGGTGACAACAGACACACAACCAGAGCCTATCCAGCACCACCAGCTTCATGAGGAGGTTAGTTCCACTTTGTGCAAGCTGATGGGGCTAAAACTGACTTAATAAAACAAATGTTTTAAGTTGTAACAAAGGATATTGCAAATTTCTTTCTGTGTTTGAAGTTTCCTTGTTTAATGTAACAGAGAATAAACCTACACACCTGCGTCTTTATTTAATCTACTACTACACTATTAAATGTGCAGCCTGCACATTAAAAGTGTAGTAGTAAATCAAATAGAATAGAAATTATGTGATTTGAGTACAGGTTATTGCAGCACAACAGAAACATTTATTTTGTAGGGGAAAAAAAACAGAAAAAGCTGTGTGTGGGGGGCGCATGTGGAGCCTTTGCTTTATTATTTTACACTCTTACATCAGTAGGCGCCCAACCTAAATCACTCTTGGTGTTTTGCATTAATCGGGTGGTGGTGGCCTGGGATGGTATCAAATTCCCGGCCTGAATTATTGTCCCAGTTCTTCCCTGTATCACAATCATGCAGGCGTAGTATGATTTTTTTCTTCTTTTTAACACACTGGTATCGGTATCAGTACTCGGTATCGGCCGATACCCACAGCACGAGTATTGGAATCGGTATCGGGAGGGAAAAAATGGTATCGGAACATCTCTAATTGGTAATGTGATGAAGGACTGAGATCCACTTCTCTTTCAGCTTCATCACACTTCCCTCACATGTTGTGACACAAAACCAGAGGTGGTTTGTGATCATTCTGATCCACTCAAACAGCTCCTCGTTGTGGCACTGCAGCAGTCGCTTTTGACAGACTTCACAATGTGCCAGAGGTCATACTCATGCTGTATGGATTTATGTTCGAGGCGCATGACTTTCTGCACTGATGGGTGGCAGTCGGTTGCTAAAACAGATATGGGGACATCATACTCTTCCAAGTGGGAAAGGCACCTCTCCAGACCTTCTACCTCAAGCCAATAACTGTTCTTCACCTCTGTGACTTTCAGTTTCCTGTGCCACCACCAGGTTCGACTTGATGTCCAGGAGTGAGTATGTCCCATATGAGGCATTGTGACCTGGACTGTCATATCTGGAGTCTCCTGACACGATAAGCTGCTCATCACATAGGGCGTTCAGTACAGCCTCATTGTGTACTGTCCAGATATTATTGACCTCTGGGATGATATAGGCCTTCTGTATGTTGAACCACTGCCTTTTGGAGATGGTTTCCAGACCAATGGTGTCACATACCTCCATGAATGGACTGCACTCATTTCCAGTGACAAATACAGCAGCAGGGACAGAAACATTGGATTCCATTATTCCTCTAACTAAAGGCTGAGAATTCCACGTATAATCATACGCTGCTGTTGACACAATGCTTTTTCTCTCCTGTGAGACATTGGCTTCTTCATCCTCAACATCACTGACACTTTGGTCCTCATCATTGATGCTTCCCTCACCACTCAGCTCAAACTCATCATCAGAGACATTTTCTTGACTCTCCTCCATTGGGAATTCTTCCTCTTCACAGTCCTCACTGCTAAGGTCAAGATCTTGCTGAGATGATGGTGCAGTAGCTGGTGAGAGGCCCTCTGCAGATGTGCAATAGGAGTGGTCATTGTTTATTATTTTGTTGGTATGTATTGCTTATTGTCTATGTTCTCTATCAGGTTCAAATGTGTCAGTCTGTGTGTTGACACTGACTGTCAGGGTTGGGACACTGCCTCTCTCCTGCTCTCTCTCCTGCTCTCTCTCCTTACTGACCGCTGGGAATTTGCTGCTGGCCAACAGATGCATGCATGTCTGCCTAACCTGTAAACACAAATCTACTATATTAAAGAATCATATACCTAAATACTTGTTGTGATGTTGTTATTGTTACGATAACCAAGCATAGAAAAGTATTGAGTGTTTCCTCTATTTTTTTGCAGTTGTGGTTTGAGGTAATTTATTTTGGTTCTTTGCCCGTACCAGTTCTGGTTGCAGTGCTGGTTGAATCCCAGTTTTATTTTGTGTTTTAATTACAACATTAATATATGTAAACACTAGGGATGTTTATTGTGCTTCTGAGTGACACTGAACAAAAATAACAAAAATATTTGTTAGTTAATATATCTTCCTGAAGCCTTGGCACAGAATGTAGCAGCCAGAATAACATCTGTACATGTCACTAGTTTTTTCCTTATTGACCTGACATCTTTTCTCACTGCTGCATATTTATTCCGCTGGTTTATCCACCTGACTTGCACCAATGTACAGTGTATTATCACAGCATTTCTCAAATGGGTGTACGTGTACCCCTAGGGGTATTTTTTAATTACTACAGGGACTATGTAAGATTCAAAAAATGTTTATTTTAAAATTATGTTGTACATAATTCCTAAAATTATTTAACTATATATTAAAAATGTAAAAGGTCACTTTAATAAGCACATTTTATATTTTATGTTTTTCATGCAGTCATTAACTGCTGTAAATTTTGTACTGTATTATACTGTATATTTCGGCAAAAAGTTTATTATAGTGTTTCTATTTTTATGATGTGTCTGTGTATAAATATATATATATATATATATATACACAGACACATCTATCTATATATAAATTAGGGCTATGGGTAAACGATTATTTATTAACCGATTAATTGGGCGATTATTTTATCGATTAGTCGACTAATCTAACAACTAATTGGACGATTAATCTAACGATTATTTTTCTGTTGCTCGATTAATAAAAACCATAATGTATCTCAAATAAATACCAAAAACTTCTTAATAATATACTTCATTAAACAACAGTTTTGCACAGCAAAAAATCTTCTGCTTTACACAAAATAAAATAAATAAAATTATTTTACTGTTATACAAAATGAAAGGCCAGCCTATTTACTCTTTCACAGTACCAACATAAATCTCTTGTTCAAAAAATTCAAAAGTTGTAGTGCAAATAAAACACTGTGCAGTGTAGACATTCCTGAGTGTTTAACACAATATAACAGTCCCCACATAAAACCTGATGCACAATCAAACTGACTCTCTTAACTGCTATTCTGTAAGCTTACATGCTAATGAAGTGTGTGCAATATAGTACTGTCCACTTTCCTCCGCTTCTCTCCTCCCTCATCCATCACCACTCTTTACTCCTCTTCTACACTACCTACTCTGAATTACTGTGGAGGAATGTGAGCATGTCACGTGCTCTTTGGTGAGGCTTGCTCTTTTTTGCTCACGATGGTCCCTGCTGCTGAGAACAGACTTTCAGAAGGTGTGGATGTTGCAGGGGCAGCCACATAGGATTTTGCCACAACAGCCAGGGCGGGGAACTTCGTTTCATTTTCCTTCCACCATTGGAGTGGGTTTTTGTCCTTTGGAATGGGTTTCTCCCCAAAGTACACAAGCAGCTCATTCCTGACAGCATCTTCCCTCTGGTCTTGGCCTGGGTCTTCATCTTCCAGCTCCTCATCATCACCTGTGCCAAGCAACGTGTCCAGAAGAGACTTTGGCTTCTGTCTGGAGTGATCTGGCTGGCCACTGGGGTAGTCATCTTCTTCAGGCTCTTCCCTCACTTGCACTCATCTGGCTTCAAGTGCAAGGGTCTGAAGTTTGATTTTCACCTTCAGGATGTCGTCTGTGGACAGGAACTTGAGTTTTCGGAATCTCGGATCAAGGGCCGTGGTGAAGATGCACACATTGTTCCCATCTTTATCATATCTAGTCTCAATCTTCCATCTGAAAAATAATGGATTTGATTTGCACACTTAAGATCAAAGAAATTCAAGGTGCTTAGAGAGAAAGATAACAGTAGAATCAATAGCTCTACATGATAGAATGCCAATGGGAAAACATTGAAAGATGCAAACTGGGAAAGCTTAATTAAAATATTCAGTTAGTTCACTGTAAGAGATTTAAAGAGTTGAATAATTAAACTAACCTTGAAGCAATCTCTGCTGCGGCTGCTGTTTGGAAGGTGGCGATGGGAGCAGACTCAAAGGCTATCTGCGTGGACTTCTGTAGGCCTTTCACCAGCGGAGGCAGGACAGAGGCTGTGACGTATGCCTCTCAACTCAGGAAGACGGTGGCTTGCTCGAAGGGCTCAAGTGCTTGCTGTAGCTCCTCCAGGAGGCTCCACTGGTCAGCTTTCATATCCAGGTAGTGCTTTGCTGCCTTGGTGACCTCTGGGTCTGAGAGGGTTGTGGTTACAGGCCACCGCTGCTCAAGGAGGCGTGTGACCATATAGTAAGAACTATTCCATCTAACAGCTACATCCTGGGTCAACTTGTGTTGAGCTGTGCCCATTTGCTCGTTTGAGTTTCAACTTCAGGGTGGCGACATCGCTGCTATGGAAGTACCCGACGAGGCTCCTTGCTGCCGGCAGTTGTTGATCCGGGGATCTTTCAGAGCATGGTTGACCATCAGCTGGGTGGTATGGCCAGCACATCGAAGTGAGGCAACGCCATGCCTCTCCTCAAGGATTCTAAGGGCTTTCACCACATTAGCTGCATTATCGTTGACAATCGCCTGGATATCATCACGGAGAAGTCAAACTTCTCGGCAACCTCTTCAATCCAGCGAGCGATGTTTTCTGCAGTGTGTCGGTCCTCAAGGGGCTTTGTGCACAAAACAAATGAGACCATCTCCCAGTTGTCGTTGATGTAGTGGCAGGTCACTCCGAGGTATGCCTCTGTGGCAATACTTGTCCAGGCATCGGCTCTTCAGACTCCATCTTTAAGTGTCTCTGTCTTTCCGTGTCTGTCTTTCTGTCTCTGTCTTTCACTCTCTCAGTTGGGTCCGTGGAACGCTGTCAATACAACCAACCCTCTGACGTCATAGGTCAGATTGCTACAAGATGGCAGCGCCCTTGCCTCAACAAACAAAACAGGACTTCTTTTTTCTCTAATATGCTTACATTTGTCACTTTTGTTTTACAATTATTGTTGACCGATACCAGCGTAATTCATGTATCTGAATTTCCCGATCCAACCTGCGCAGATTTCTGATATCCATGAGCCATGAGCTTTAACGTTGTCTGCTGACTGACTCCCCAGGTGATTCCTGCCGGCCAGTCTGCTGGCTGCAAACTGTGGAATGGATTTCCTGAACGGAGGCGCGGCTCAATGACACACAGAGTTATGAGACACGCCTCCGCTCAGGAAATCCATTCCCCAGTTTGCAGCCAGCTAGCAGGATAGCATTGAGCAGCATTGTGGCTAGCCAACATGTCCGCTGTGTGGAAATACTTTACACTGGAAACACCGCAGAGCAAGACAGCAAAATGCAATGTTTGCAAAGCCGTAATTCAGAGACGTGGAAGCTCCCTCGCGTCGTACAACACTACGAACGCAATCAAACATTTAAAACAGCACCACACGAAACAGCACGAGGATTTTTTAGGCGAGCTGTCAGGAATCACTTCTGGAGTCATTCCAGAAACAAGGTAAACTCCAGGCAGACAACGTGTGTGTGTGTGTGTGTGTGTGTGTGTGTGTGTGTGTGTGTGTGTAAGATGTTTACAGTTATTGCACTTTTCTTATATTTCAGATAATTTACATTTTAAAACCTTGATTTGTTGATGCTACAAGAGTCAGTGTACTTGATTTGTGCTGTTCAGATGCACACTGTTTTATTGATAGTGTGTGTGTGTGTGTGTGTGTGTGTGTGTGTGTGTGTGTGTGTAAGATGTTTACACTTATTGCACTTATCTTATATTTCAAGACCCAAATATTTGACATTTTGGGAATTTAATAAATATTGACATGACAATCAGTTTGAAACCCTTACAGTTGCATATTTGTTTTCAGGATGGGATTTTTCCTGTTAAAAGGATTTCCTGTTTTTCTGACTTCCTTTTTCTGACCTTATACTTACCACAAGTTGCCTTTTGGGACATACATACATGTCATACTTGCCTGTTGAGAGGAAACACAGCTCTGGTACCTGAATAGTATCGGTATCGGCCGATATCCAAATTCAGGTATCGGGATCGGATGGGAGGTGAAAAAATGTGGATCGGTGCATCCCTAAATTATTGAGAAGAGGTTAAATCCATTTAGTAAATCAGCTTAACTTGGTTGACTGCTTCATATCCACTTTAAAACTGTAACCTGAAATCAAACTGTCAAATATAATCTGAACTGTAATTAACCTTTATAATGATGGATATACTTTGCATAGATTGACCAACAATACTGAAAGCAATTCACAATATCGTGATGCTAAATTTAGGAGGCTGAGTAAAGTTGTAAAAGGTCGGCTGAGGCGGCAGTTGGGTTGTACTGTGAGGGCTGGACTGGTGCCTGGTAGAAAGGTGGACATGGGGAATTTGACCTTGCAAGAAACTGTGTGAACACTGAGAGCATTTTGAGCTCATGTTCATGCTGTGCTGCTTGCATTTTCAATTGAAGCTCAGTGTCGTCTGTGTTGTTGAGGGCACTGCTGATCTTTTCAGTGAAGATTTCCAGTGTTGCTTCCATCTTGGTCTTCCTTTTCCTGCTCTTGGCAGATGTAGCTGTAAGAAAGAGGAGGAAGTGTTTGGCCACTGTATCACAATTACAAAAATAAACAGGCTTGGAGGGTAGACATGAGTATAAGGAAAGACTTAGCATTAATACAGTACAGTAACAACAGAATACAAAATAGGAATGGATGGGTTAGCTAAGCGAATACTTTACTAGTGATTTAGCAACAGCCTGATAAAAACATGATGATTCTTACTTCCAGAGGACTTGGTGGCTGTTGTGCTTCTTCCAGTGGTCTCTGTAAGGCCTGCAGCTGATGAGCTTTCTCCACATGTAGATGGTGCAGAAGACACAGAAGGGAGTGACTCGGTGCTTGTATCATCTGGTGCAAGCAAACATATCATGTAATGCTATAATGTGATGTATTTGATGTATTCAATGCAAATATTATGAACTGGTTCACGTTACCACTTTACATAACACCCTCAACACACACACGTTACCCTGAGAAGATGAGGGTCACCTGGTAGCCCCCCTCTTAACTTATATGTTAGGTTATAATATGGGATTTGGTTCTTCAGATCCAGGTCACCAGTGGACTGGATCAGATCATAGATAGACTGTACATTTGTGAATGACAGACACGTACAGGGTAGTCTCTGCTTCTCTGATGGGTTTCTGAGTTGTGCAAAGAAAACTGGGAGCAGCTGACTGGCTCGTTTATTCTGTTAACATAATTTTCTTCTAATAACTTTCTGCCAACTTTCTAGTCTCCAAATGTAAAACTTCTTTACAATATTTCTAACTTTTATTTTATATTAAAGTGCGTTTCCACTCCAGATTTTCTATATGCGTAGGCTGTGAATGTCAAGACTGAAAACTTACCTGTCTCGCCATCAATATCCAGGCTGTCCGCCGACCTCCTCGGAGTTTCAGGCTCCGTAGCTATCCAGCAGCTCCAACGGCTGACAGCTGGGTTTATCGCCAATAACACGGCTAAGCTCGTTATAAAATGGGCAGGTGATGCGACCGCGACCGCTTCGGTTATTGGAATCATTCGTTTCTTTAAATTTAGCTTTAAGGCTCTTCGCCTTCCTTAGGCACTGCAGCCACGTTACGGAGCGGTTACGGTACGATCCTTCTAGTTTTGCTTGAATTGAAGTATCTCCCCAAATACTAATTAGGTCTAACACCTCACTCTCCCTCCATTGACTTGCTCCATCACTGTTCTCCATTTTGTAGGCCTAGTCCAGTTTTTAATTTTACCGTCTGTGTCGAGGGCGAACTCGCCGGCGCATCACTGTGACAAATGTCGATGTAGATTGACGTAAAAGTCGCATCAAATCCAGTTTGGTTGTTCACACTGCGGCCGCATTGAAAACAATCAGACCTGGATCAGATTCAGGACCACATATGGAAGAGGTCTGAACGTGGTCCTAGATACCAGTAAGCAGACACATGTTGGACCCTCGGTCATGTGACGGGACGTTTACATCTCAAATAAATTATAACATCCAAAGATAATTAAAATATGGCTTAAAGTGCTTAAAGTGCAGATAAAAGTGCTAAATCAACACATTACACAGTTCAGTGGGTAACAATTATACAAACCAACATATTACACAGCACTGGATTCAGTTTAAAGCTTTAAAATATCAAGCTAATGGTTTTAGCATTAGTGAATGGCGTCTGCCATTGTGCTAGTTAGCATCTTCAGCTAGCGTTAGCGGCTAGCGCTTAGCATGGTAACAACGATCGCTCACCGATGCGTTTCCTTCGTGAGGGAGACGTCAGGTCTCTCCGACTGCACTCTCACAGGTCAGGGCTCCACACTGGATCAATACAATCAGTTTTCAATCAGTTTTTAATCAGTTTTTAATCAGTTTTCAATCAGTTTTCAATCAGTTTTCAATCAGTTTTTAATCCGTTTTTAATCAGTTTTTAATCAGTTTTCAATCAGTTTTTAATCAGTTTTTAATCAGTTTTCAACAACTTTTATCGCTTTATCTCCACGAGGTAGGAACCGTTGTCAGCGCGGGGTTTCCTCTCTGTTCTTCCAGGAGCTCGAGGTGAAGTGAACTCGGCTCCTGATTGGCTGACAGCGCGTCTCCTTCAAAATAAAGTTCCTATTTATTTTCTCTTTATCTCAGTTGAATTGCTTTTTAGACAAATATCAGTTTTTAATCGTTAACATTAATAACATACTTCACGAATTGACTTTTTAATATAGATTTTTAACCTTGGTTACACTTACTTTTAATATGTGTTTGTGAATTTTATTCATTTTCATTGAGTCTGAATTTTATCTCATTGAGTTATTTTTCATTTTCTGTTATTTTGGTTTATTTCCAGTGGAAATTGAGTTTTCTGAACTTTGTCCTTCCGTAGCTCCTTCGTTTGTGTTGTTTGTGTTTAGTCACCCACCCCACACACACTTTTTACTCTGTTTAACCTATTCTATATAGTTTATATTGTTATTGAAATTAAATGTTTTCTGGTAAACTGTAACAGCTCTTTTTGTAATTGTTTTGTTTTTGTAATATGCACATTGAGTTACATATACTCTGTAATGTTTAAATGAATTTATCTATATGTATTTTCAGAAAGATAATGAAATCACACAGTGTTGTTTTGCATTGCTGAGGAAGAAGAGGTGCAGGAAAAAAAGAGCAGAAGGAAATGAATGTGCTATATTGTCTTCTGCAGGAGCAAATAAATGCTGGTTAACAGTTCTGTGAGTCGTCCTCTGTTTATGCCCAATCCACACACCTGTTACACATATAAAATAAAAAGTTTCTGAATGACAATCACATTGTAGGAGTGAATTATAAACTCACATATACAGAATGTATGTATAGAAGTTATTGTTTACTTTTACATAGTAATCATCCAAATATTTGAGAGGTTTTATGGTTTTCTTGTTTGTTAATCAAAGTCAAAGAGAAATTATAATTCAACAAAATACAGATGAACATTAGTGTTGCGGAGGCTCAAAGAAAGTAGACTGGCTTCTCTGATTTGTAATCGCGAAGTGTGCGTCTGTTAGAACGCACCTAAAGTTCCCCCAAGACTTGGATACAAATTAGGAAGGAGGCAGTCAATCCAGTTATGGCGCTTTAATCCAGTGTGGTTCTGGAATAACCCAAAACAGTAACAGCCATCAATAACAGGTCACAATATGCTTAACTATAGCACACAAATTAAATAATAATATAATCATCCTTAGCATGAAATTGTATGAACATCATATAAAGAAGGAATATACATTATATGATATATCCCATATTAACTGACAACAAAGGAAATGGTCAGTGGAATAAATATAACATAAATGACCATCAGAGGTAATTGTTAACACTAGTAGAAATATGCATTGTAGCACCAGATATAATCTCAACCAGCAGACATATAAACAGATAAAATATACAACAATGACATTACATCCAGCAAATAAACAACATAACTTACGTTTCTCTGGACGCACACTGAACCACAAACGGCAGATCAACGGATACAAAGTAGCAAACACAACTTCTACTGCCTGCCATACACACGTCTCACCGTCGTCAGTCTCTACTTCTCTCCCTCACAAGCAGCAGCACTCGGCCCGATTGAGCGCAATAGCGCCCCTAGTGGCTGGATCTGGCCAAGTCACCTGCTCTGTCGTGCAGCCTTCAGAACAGCCGCCCCCAAATTTGCTCCTGCAAATTTGCAGTACTCAGTCTATCACTGTTCATTCTTTTCTGGTACAGCAGGGAGTCTGATAAGACGGCTCACAGGTCGGACATAGGTGCGGTCCCGGACTTCGACCTCCGCAGTGCGAATCAGACCATCGTCCCCAGGGAACACCTGCTTGATTTTCCCAACAGGCCATGATGCTCTGGGCAGTTGAGGATCGACGATCATCACAATCGTATCCAGTTGAAGAGGGGATGTGTCCGACTGCCACTTGGACCGGGTTTGCAATGTGGGCAGGTAGTGGCGCAGGAACCGCACCCAGAAGCGATCCGAAAGCACTTGACAGGCCCTCCATTGACGCCGGCTGAGCAGCTCCGAGTCGTGATATACTGCCTGAGGTAGGGAGGGGTCTGGCCGCCCCATCAGTAACAGATTGGGGGTGACCGGGTCCAAGTCTGCTACATCGGATGACACGTAGCCAAGGGGCTTGGAATTAAGGATACCCTCAATCTCGATCAGGACGGTGGTCAGCACTTCTCCACTGACAACTTGTGAGCCCAGGGTAGCAGTCAGAGCAGCCTTGATAGACCTGATTTCCCGCTCCCAGGAGCCACCGAAGTGGGGGGCGCTAGGGGGGTTGAAGCAAAACTTGATCTGGTACTCTGCCAACTGGGCTTGGAGAGAAGGATGGAGGGTTTGGAAAGCTTCTTGCAATTCCCTATCTCCACCTCTGAAATTGGTCCCCTGGTCCGAAAGCAGCTCTGCTGGTTTCCCCCGACGGGATATGAACCTCCTCAAGGCCATCAGGAAGGAGTCTGTGTTGATGGTGGACAGCACCTCAATATGGACTGCTCTCGTCGTAAGGCATTTAAAGAGCAAGCCCCAGCGTTTCTCATTCCGTCGGCCGACTTTAACCTGCATCGGGCCGAAACAATCAATTCCTGTAGAGTAGAAGGCTGGTTGATGTAGCCTGAGCCGTGCAGGGGGCAAGTCTGCCATCTAGGGGTTGACAGGTTGGGCTCTCCATCTCTGACACTCGGGGCATGAGCGCTGCTCCCTTCTTATGGCCTCACGGCCACGAAGGATCCAGAACTTCCTCCTCAGCTCCGCAAAGAGTCGCTCTGCCCCAGGGTGTTTCAGATCATGGTCGACCTGTCGGATGAGCAGCTTAGTCACAGCATGTCTCGGGTCAAGGACTACAGGGTGGATCACGTCGTCCTCCAGGTCCTGACAACGCCGCAGTCGACCTCCTACCCGTATCAGCTGGACTGATGCATCATATTCTGGAGCCAGTGTGACTAAGCAGCTGGAGGAAGGGACTTGTTTCCCAGCTGCCAGGCACTGGGCTTCTTCAGGGAAGCTGTCTCTTTGAGCGGACCGCAGGATGCTGAGTTCCGCTTCCTTGAACTCCTCTGCTGTGGGAGTCCCGTTAGCATCGGCAGCCGCCCCGTGAAGGTATCCCGCGGTGGCTTTCACCAGTTCACCGAAGGTGCTAAACAGCTGAGCATCAGGAATGGAATGGTGTGTGCTGGTTACCGTGCTAACCAGGCAGGTTGTGGGCCTTCGCAGCTCTTCAGCGATGTCTTCACTCATTGTGACTGGGTGCACTGGCCACTGGTCAGGTGGCCGTTGCAGGAATGGGGGTCCATGGGTCCAACGATTCTCACCTGAGAGATCCTGCAGTGACTTTCCCCGGGTGAGGTCATCTGCTGGGTTCTCTGTCGTCTCCACGTAGCGCCAGGCATGGCTATCAGTCAGCTCTTGAATTTCTGCAATACGGGTTCCTGCAAACACCTTAAACACCTTAAAGCGGCAAGCAAGAACAGTTGTGGAGTCCGTCCACATCACCACTCTTGATATCTCCAAGGTGAGCTCTTGGGTTAGCACGTTTGCAAGTTGTGCACCCGTAAGCGCAGCGCACAGCTCCAACCGTGGCATGGAGAGCTGGCGCTTGGGGGCCACTCGAGACCGAGCTGTCAGGAAAGCCACCTCCACATGCTCCTCTGCGTCTTCTGTGCGTAGATATCCCACACTGCCATACGCACGTTGAGATGCATCACAGAAGATGTGGACCTCCCGCTTATTGGCTGAATGGTCCATGGCTGGACTAACATAGCAGCGAGGCAGTCTAATGTGGTCCAAGTACTGTAACTCATTCTCCCAGTCTTGCCACGCCGTGAGCCACTCGCCAGGCATCAGAGGATCGTCCCACTCCCGCTTTTTCTCCCACAACTGTTGAACAAGCACCTTAGCCCTCGTAGTATAGGGCGTGAGGAACCCTATGGGGTCGTATTGGCTGGCCAATACTTTGTAGATGTTCCTCATGGTGACAGGGGAGCACTCCAGCAGCCGTGACTTATACCGCAGCGTATCTGAGTGGCATAACCAACGCAGCCCCAGGGCAGGTTCTTGCGGATCCGTGTCGGTGTGATTAAGCAACTGTTCACTACTCTCCGACCTGATCTCCTTAGGGAGGTGGCTGATGACATCTGGCATACTGCTGGCCCACTGTCGCAGCTCGAAGCCTCCCTCCAGTAACAGCCCTCTCAGCTGGTCTGCGACATCTCTGGCCATATCTGGAGTAGGGAAGCTCTGTAGCCAGTTGTCCACATAGAAGTGGTTCTCGATAGACTCACGCACTGCATCCCCTGGGTGGGTGTGATCATGTACATGCCTCTGTAGTGCGTATATGGCGCAGCATGGGGAACAGGTAGTCCCGAAGGGGAAGGACCTGCCACTCGTACACTCTAGGTTGAGAGTCTCTCTGTAGATCACGCCAGAGGAAGCGCAGCAGAGGGCGGTCTTCAGGCAGCAACCTCACCTGGTGGAACATTCCCTTTATGTCACTACTGACCGCAATGGAATGTTCCCTGAACCGCAGCAGGACACCCAGGAGGGATGCACCCAGATTTGGGCCAGACAGCAGTAGCTCGTTGAGGTTCTTATCCCTATAAGTATAGGAACAGTTGAACACGATCCGATTTTTCCCGTTGTGGGTCACCAGGTGATGGGGAATAAACCACGACTCCTCAGAAGTCTTCACCAGCTCCGGGCTAACTTCGGAGGCGTAGCCTGCTTCTTTCAGCTTCATGATCTCTGCCTGATATGCCTCTGCCTTCACCGGGTCTCTGCCAAGACGCTTCTCTGTGCTACGTAAGCTGGAGAGTACCGCTTCAGGCTGTGCCGTGAGTATAGGCATGTTACTCACCCGCAATAGTGGGGTGGCATATCTGAGGACTCCCTCCACCTCCACTCTTCTAGTCTTTGCCTCTAGAAGATTCATGGCCTCTTGGTCTCTTCGTGACCTAGTCACCAGCTTCTCATTTCTGTATGGCAGGGTGTCCAGTTGCCAGAGCTTCTCTACTTGATTAAAGAGTTCAGCCGCAGGGGAGGTGGTGGACACGAACAGACACTGTGGTGGGCGGTGGCACTGTTGCAGGGATTTGACTGGCCCTTGCAGTGACCAACCAAGCCTGGTCTTCACCGCGGCTGGGCCCCCGGCGGGCCAAGTCGGACAGGTTCGACAGGGGGTCACCAAGTGCGGACAGTCAGATCCTATCAAGAGGAGTGGATGAACCGCTGTGAACGGCTGCAGGGGGAGCGTCTTGAGGTGCTTATATCTGCCCTGAAGTCCCTTCACTGGGTAAGAGTGTTCAGCAAGGCCTAGTCCGCCTGCAGTGAAGGCACTCTCAATCGTAAATGTCTTTGTTGGTTGACCAATTGGGGAGATTTTGAACGTCACTGAAGAGCCATGTAGTGTTTTCATATCCTGCCGAACTGTTCTCAGGGTGAGGCTCTCTGGAGTACCCTGAAGCTGCAACCTCTGAACGGCCTCCTGGAGGAGGATCGTCCTCTCAGAGCCATCATCTAATATGGCGTATGTCTCCAAAGTGTGGTCGCCATTGCGCAGTAGCACCTTACTGACCTTTAAAAGGACCTGATTGCAGCCGGCACGACGATCCAGGTACAAAATATCTGTGGTTGACTTCAACTCTGCACCAGTGCCGTTCCCTGTAGTGAGCTCGTTCCTGCCAGGCCGGAGATTGACCTCATGCAAGGCCTCAAGGTGCTTCCCCTTGCACGTCTTGCATAGGACTCTCAACTTGCAATGGGCGGCCTGATGGTGTCGGCCACAACGCCAGCAACGATTGTTGGACTTCACCCAGGTCGTCTTCTGCTCCTTAGTTAATTGCTTGAAGTTCAAGCACTGGTCCAGAAAGTGCTGCGCATTGCTGCAGTAGGGGCAGTAGGCTTTGGGCTTTTCCGGAGCCCCTTGATGATCTGAGACTTCAACTTGACCCGCTTGGGGAGTTGTGTCATGGGCGGTACCATGCAGCACGTTCATGGTCTTCCTAGTGGCTCTCTTATCCTTGTCGCACTCCTTCCTCACCCCGCTTCTCCCTTTCTGGTTATCCTCCATCTTGTCGAACCGGTCTCCATCCTCCTGGATTTCCAGCTCGTATTCCAGCCACTCCGCGAAGTCCATTAAAGACGGGATTCCCGCTTTCCAGGAGTGAAGATGGCGCCGGAAGGTGGCGCGGAGATCCTGGGGGAGCTTCCTCATTAATCTGGCCACATGAGACCCACACTTCAACTCTATGCGTCCATCTTCACCAAGCTGCTCCAACATCCCGACTAGAGCTCGGACTCTCAAAGCAAACCTCCTGAATGCTACGGTGTCACCAGCTCGGATAGCGGGCTCTTCCATGAGCTCTGCAATCCGCTGTAGAGAAAGCTGGTGGGGCTGACCATAGTGTTTGGTCAAGGAAGCCATAGTGTCGGAGTAGGGGAATAAGGAGTTGCTATAGGAATCAGCTATCAGGAGAGCCTCTTCAAACTTGAGGTGGTCACAGAGCACTTGGTACTTGAACATCTCCGTCGCATCAGCAGGAAGAATGTTATCGAGTGCAAGCTTCAGTCTGGAAAACTCTCTGGGGTCACCCCGTGTGAACTTAGGGATTGACGGTGCCGGGCCCCTGTATGTCCGCTCGTTGCTGTTCGGCAGTGGCACTGCTGAGGTTAGCCGTTGTGGGGGTCGTGGGGGTGCAACTGATGGCGGCACACTATCATATTGTGGTTCTGACAGCATGGATGGGGCTGGTGACAGTCGTGCTTCCAACTGCTGCAGACGTTCTCTAAGGTTCTCCACAACATCAGCAGGTTGCCCTAAGGGTGCAGGCTGGTCTCTTGCTGGCTCATAACCATCATCGGAGAAGGCTACTGGTGGGGGAGGCAGCGGCCAATCATGGTCGGCAATATTTCTGTCCGGTACTGCGGGCTGACGGTGCGGCTCCCTTGTTGGAGGCGGTGGTGCGGCCTGCAAGAGGGGTGTTGGCATCGGCTGGGGGTCCTGGTCTCCTAGCTGTAGATGACATGTTTCAGGTGTTGAATGCAGCATGGGGCATTGTGACTGTGGGGAACTGGTGCCCTCTCGTCTGGCAGGGGAGTGACTAACTTGTGGAGGGTACAGCTGTGCAGGCCGTGACCTGGGAGGTGCTGCACCACTCCTGTCCATCTGCCGTCTCATATCCATCACCATCAGCTGCAACCTTCTGTTCTCCTCTTGTATTTGCTGCAACACATTCATCATTACAGGTGGGCCCTGATATGGTTGTGGCGTACTCCCATACACAGGTGCTGCGGCTCCAATGTGACTGGGAGATGTCTCTATGAACATAGCAGGATAATGAGTATGCTCTAGCGAGCGCTGGGTGAGGGGTGTCATCTCGGCAATTCCCTCTCTATTGCTGCTCCAGTCAGTCTCCTCTAACACAGCGGAGGTGCGGGGTGGGTAGCTCACAGCCTGTGGGAGGGTGTACCCTTCATAATCGTCCATCCATCTTGGTTGGTACGTTCGCCGGCGTGGACGTACATCTTCACTTGGGGGAACCTGAGCCATTCACTTCGTAATTACCTTATCCGGCTCGAAGGACCATTTGTTGCGGAGGCTCAAAGATAGTAGACTGGCTTCTCTGATTTGTAATCGCGAAGTGTGCGTCTGTTAGAACGCACCTAAAGTTCCCCCAAGACTTGGATACAAATTAGGAAGGAGGCAGTCAATCCAGTTATGGCGCTTTAATCCAGTGTGGTTCTGGAATAACCCAAAACAGTAACAGCCATCAATAACAGGTCACAATATGCTTAACTATAGCACACAAATTAAATAATAATATAATCATCCTTAGCATGAAATTGTATGAACATCATATAAAGAAGGAATATACATTATATGATATATCCCATATTAACTGACAACAAAGGAAATGGTCAGTGGAATAAATATAACATAAATGACCATCAGAGGTAATTGTTAACACTAGTAGAAATATGCATTGTAGCACCAGATATAATCTCAACCAGCAGACATATAAACAGATAAAATATACAACAATGACATTACATCCAGCAAATAAACAACATAACTTACGTTTGTCTGGACGCACACTGAACCACAAACGGCAGATCAACGGATACAAAGTAGCAAACACAACTTCTACTGCCTGCCATACACACGTCTCACCGTCGTCAGTCTCTACTTCTCTCCCTCACAAGCAGCAGCACTCGGCCCGATTGAGCGCAATAGGGCCCCTAGTGGCTGGATCTGGCCAAGTCACCTGCTCTGTCGTGCAGCCTTCAGAACAATTAGGTTTGAAGCGTTCCAGCCTTATGGATATGATATTTGCCAACAAGACACATAAGTTTCATAGCAGCGTTAATGGGTTGTGAGTCAATATTACAATTTAGAAAGAAGACGGCGTCACCTCTGTGTGTGTCACCTCCGTGCAGTTCCATTAAGTCACCAGCAGGTGTCAGCCTATGAGCAGTGTATGGTAGGAGGGCGCTGTTGTAGTCTGAACATTGACAGTAGGCTGTACATTAGAGTCTGACTGCACATTAATACAACTCGTCAAAACACAAGTTTTTCTGTTAAATCGGGGGTTTAGAGACGGGAAGATAAATTCGGCGTCCAACTGAAACATCTCTGAGCTCTAATTCATCTGTTTATCTTGTCATCCATACTATATTATATTCTATCATTAGATTATTATTACTGCTGTATTTGGCTGTTGTAGCTGCTCAGGTGGAGCTGATTTCAATTATTTCGGAAGGACTGTGACTAATTATTATTGTCATTAATCTAAAATATATGAAATGCCCGTTACAATCATCCAGAGCCCACAGTGACACAATGTTGTCTGACCAACAGTTCAAAGCTGAGAATAGTAAAAG